>NW_026612774.1:0-49919 GCF_029582105.1 Oenanthe melanoleuca | reverse complement strand
GATCTAACTAGAAAACTTTAGACTGTACAGGATCTCTTGGGTCCATTCTCCCCCAAACATGTCAATGGGTGGCCCCGTTACAATTCCAAGTTATAAACAGCAGCACAAATGACACAAAGATAACAAGGCAAAAGAGGAAGAGGAGAGGCCAAGTGAAGAAAGAATATGTGAGACACTGGCACATGGAGTGAGCTGCACTCTGATAACCACCAAACTATTATGTCCTGGACTCACATCTCCTTGCGTAGTTTTTAAAAAAAATTAGTTTATTTAAAATATAAAAATCAAAACATGTGATCAGAATAAAATATATACAGTTCAAAATATATCATCAGAATTTTAAAGATACAATCAAGATACATTTATTCAAACCTACAGCTAACTATCAGAATATCTGTACATCTGTGGCTACACAGGCTAACGCATAAATCCTTTTCTTCAAACACTCTTTGGAATAGGCAGCAGCTTCTTCCTGAGCTCAGATGAAAGAGAACTCTTCTGGATGGGAGGCAAGGACTTTGTAGCTAAAGGAACATAGAAAACATCCAGGAAAATCTTCTTGACAAGAGTGGAGCCAGTCAGGTCTGCAAAGTGAACACACAAAATGTAACAGAGGCAGCAATGCAAACCTAAAACATCTAAAGCTTCATATTCCATGGGACACATTTCCTGGAAACTTCTAAATAGCTGCACAGGGAAACATGCTCCTGCCAGCAGCCCCTTGAGGCAGGCCAGGGCCTCACCCTGACCCACTTGCACAGAGCTCCCAGGGGAGCAGCCTGGCCTCTGGGCTGCCCTGGGACAGCAGGAGCCCAGAGCCCTGTGCTTTCCAGCAATGGCTCAGCTGCACATGCAGCCTCCTGCTCCTCTCCCTGCCCCACAGCTGAGCAGCCCTACAGCTCCACTGGGGCACTGGGAGCAGCACAGCTCATGGCAGGGGCACCTGCAGGGCAGAACTGTTCCCTGGCAATGGGCACAGGCTCTCCAGGCTGGCACAAGACCCTTCCTCCTGCCAGAGAGCGGCCCAGCTCCCACCTTACCTCTGTGTGAGGCTGAGCCCTGCTGGCCCTTCCCCTTGTCCTCAGTCTGGAGTTGCTTCAGGCCCCCTGAGCATGCCGTGACTAGGAAGGGCAGTGGAGAGAGCAGGGGCAGATGCACACCCTTCCTCAGTATTTTGTCATTTTTGGCACAGCTAAAATGTCACATCCGGTGGTGTCCATCTGAGCCCTTGGTCAGCTTGCTGGAGAACACCAAGCCTTCACCAGCCCAAAATGCTGGAGAGTTTTTCCCGCACATGTGGGGGCTGGCTGGCAGCACACTTCCTCAGCTTGGTGCCCATCACCTCGTAGAGGGCAGAGGCGAGCCTGGTGAGCACCGTGCGGACATTGGCGCTTCGCACAGGCAGCGCCTTGTTCTCCAGCAAGGACCAGAGCACGGGCAGGGCGCAGCGCTGGACGACTTCAGGGCTCCTGGCATGAACCTCTTCCACCAGCTCTGCCGGGACAGAGACACAGGCTTCTTAACACCAGCCTCAATGCAAACAAGGATCTGCCCCGAGTTTTGCTTCTTGGAAGCCTCTCTGGCTAAGAGCAGCGAAATAGCACATAGAGCCCCACGATCCAGAAATGGCCAAAGCAGCTGATCCTCCCCAAAACAGAACCACCAACCCCTCGGGACTAATTTCTCCAAATGGAGCCTGGTAACTGTGGCAGAATTTGTACCTTTACTAGATCATTTCACAATCTGTTTCTGCATCAACAAAGACTGATGCAGTGAACAGATTAATGACTGAAATGTCAACTTGCCTTTTATTTCCATTTAGGAGTTTTCTAAACCCACACTGAAGATTTGGAAATGCATTTGGAATGCACTGGAAATAATTGAGAGATTTCTAATAAAAAGGATGATTCCATTTTGGTGACCCTGGATGTCAAGTGCCAAAACTCTAATTTGGCTCTTCCCTTTGCTCAGTGGCACACAACAAAGAGCAGTATTAGACCACACTTCCAAACTCTAGCCTACCATGGATGGGTGCTGCTTGACAGCTGGATTAAAAACATCAGAGACTAGCTGGTGTCTTTGGCAGAATGCTTTTGTGCCTTCCAACAAACAGCTGTTTCAAACCTCAGGGTGTCTTAGATAATTACCCAGACTCCATTACTGTGGCATTTGAGCAACTCCACATTTTAATGCCATTTCCCCTCCCAATGTTAATGGCGTTATTCTTATAATGTGCACTGAAATAGCAGAATAGAGAGAGAAAAATGCTACACAGGGGACTGAAATTTAACCAAAACACGAGTGTTTTCTCACATTCTCTCTGGAGACTGCTCCCTGCTAATTTTCTGAACTGCAGCCATGAAACACAGCCAAAACTTTACTACCAACAAGCTCCTGGCATGCAAAATAACTCCAAAACTAAATTCCCTCTTCCTAGAGATCTACTTTATTCAAATGTTCTTTAAAGGGCCTGTGACATTCCCAATCACTGAACATTGCCCTTTCAAGATTCCTACTGAAGACACAAAGTGTATGAAACCTTACATTTAGAGATGATGGCACACTTAGCAGTGGATTTAGCCCCAGTTAAAGCAAGGCTATAAAGCATCTTATCTATTGCATATTAAGATTATAATTTTTCCATTCTTTGGCTGGGGCTGATATAGCCAGCTCCTCTGAGGAATCAATTATCAGCTGCATTTGCAGCATTTTGCACAGCGCTGACACAGGAAGACACTGTTTGCACACCCTGAAATGCTCAGTCCAATGCCACTTTGACAGAACAGGCAGGGAGCCTCAGCACTCTGCTTCTGCCCCTCTGACTCCAAAGGCTGCCTTGCACCAAATCCGTGCCTCTAATCTGTGTGTTGAGTTTTGACCCAAGCTGTGACCCCCAGGCACTGCAGGGTTCAGCCTCAAAACTTTCCAAGAGCAAAACAAGAATTCTGTGAGGACAAAACAAAGGGATCCCTGCAACAGCACTTGCCACCATTTTCCCTAAAGGATCACAGATGTCCCTGAGCTTCCAAGAGAGGAGCCAGCTGGGTATTTTTAGCCTCTCCCTTTCCTGCAGGTGGCTTCTGAGATGCCCCAGTGAGAGCTCAGCCCCCAGGCCGAGCGCCGCCCCCATCTCAGGTGCTGCACAGCTCTGCAGCAGCCAGGGAAAACCTGCCAAACACACCTGCCATGGGGATGGGGCAGGAGGGACAAGCTCAGCACCCCCGATTTGGAGCAGCTGCTCTACTGTCCATTCACAGGCACTCCCTGTAAATACTCCCTGGCAAGAGCTCTTGGCTCAGAAGGGGAGCCCATACCTGTGATACGCTCTGTGACATCCAGCAGAGCTTGCCCACTCAGTTGACTCCATTGGTGGCTGAACTCTTTCATCAGTGATACTTTATCTACAGGAGAAACACACGTTTCTGCTCACTCTTCTGAGGTCATAGGAGAAAGGACAGGGGCAGCCCCAGTTTATAAATTCAAGTAAATTTCTGCTGATTTTGGAATCTTTTCTACTTTCCTTCCAGCCTACTTGGCAGGGCTTTAAACTCCAAGAAAAAAGCTCTCCTTTCACATTTGTAAATGCAAAGTTGCCTGCTCTACCCGCAGCTATGTTAAACATTTCACATCAGGGACCTCTAGAGTTCAACCACACGTAAGCAGTGAAAGGGTTTTGCAATCCAGAGCAAACAGGAAGAAGCCCAGACTTGGGATACAGAAAGGCACTGAGTCAGGCAGTTCATGAGTTCACAGAGCAGCTGAACTGGAGAAAGTGGAAATTCCCCTTGAAGATCTGCCTCTTCAACACTCCATTTTTCAGGCATATTTCCCCAGTGCAGCATCTTCAGAGCTGACATAAATCTCTGCAGCAAAGGAATTTAGAGCAGCCCTTGCCTGTGTAGGTATTTGCTACAGCCATCCTGCCCCATGCAACACAGCATGTGGTACAAGGCATCAGTGACAGCTGGATTTCTATCTGTTCTGAGGAAATTAACTTGGAGAATCATAACTTTTCCTTTGAAAAAAAGACAAAGAAGGAAGGTGGAAAATTGGCAGCTAATTCCTATAATGTGGAGCCTGCCAGGAGGCTGCTCTGCAGAACCTCTGATGGGCCAGTGTTCCTTCATGGCAACAGCAAAGCTATTAATTTGGGAAGTCAAATGGGGTCCAAGCAAACTCTAAAACCCCTTTGCCTCTGAATTGTTGCAAAGCTCTAGTCCAGGACCTCTTCTCCAGACAAGCAGCACAGAGCCAAGGGCTCCTGGCACTTTTGGGAAATGCTGATGCACATTCAAGCCTGTTGGGAGACTGGTGTGTAAGGACTGCACCTCCACAGCTTCTGGTGGATGCAGCTGGAGCGTTCCACAGGCAACAAGAGCTCTCCAGGCACTCAGTGTTCTCTTGTGTCAGAGAGGCAGAGACACGGCTGAGGGGAGTCCATGTCAGGGGTCAGCCTTACCTAAATGAGCAATGGATTCTTCCAGGGCGTTCACAGCTGCAGCATGAACCCCAGGGTCCTTTGAGTTCAGGTTCTTTAGTATTCCTTCCACCAAAAGGACCATCACTGGGTACAAGGCATCTTCCAGGATGGCTATGATTTCTGCCAGCACGTCCAGCGCCATCTGCTTCACTCTCTTGTGAGTGTCAGATATTCTCAGGTCAAAATGATGAAAAATCTGTGGAGAGAAGAAGCAGCATGAAAGCTGGATTAAAATGCCCTTGTTTGGAGAGGGGATGTAGAAATGAGCATTCAGTACCCAAGAAGGGTAAACACCATCTTTACCAAGTGGAATAGAGACAAGGATGGAAATGAGAAGCCGAGTTGTGCCTGTGCAAGACAGGCTGGAGTTTACAGAAGTATCCTTTTAAAAATATTTGGTTTAAACCAACTCAGGCTGATCCTTCTCTCACACATCCCAACCCATTTTGTGTCTAGAGAATAATTGCCATGCTTTCAGTGGCTGGATTCCCTTCACTTCACCCAACTGGGGGTAGGAGACAGCAGAAGTTACACCAGTGGAAAATTCTGTCATCATCTGATGAACAGCACCAATAGGCACCTGCCAGACAAATACAGCTGGACTGAAAGAACTTGTCCTGAAGCCTGAACCTGAATTAAATTGGTGTGGGTAAGAGGGACCAGCCTGTCCCAAAGAGCCAGGATGTAGTGCCAAGACACACTGAATTAACTTTACTGCTCCAGGCTTGGGAGAGGAGCTCAAGGGAAGGAAGAGTGAAGATACCCTACATACTTGGACAATGTTAGTGGCGACGAGCTTGGGGCTGGTTTTGCACACGTCTAGGAGGAGTGCCACTCCTTCCATCCGTGTCTCAAACCCCTTGGCTTCCAGGAGATCGTAAAGCTTCTGGAGCGTCTCCGTTTCATCCCTGGCTGGAGGTAACGTCACCTGGGCTTTTGGACGCTGGAGGAGGCGTCCATCCGAGGTCGACTTCACCCTGGAAAATAAAACCAAATTCCGACTTCTTGGTGATAATACCTGCAGATAATTGTGAGCAAAACATCTAGAGGAGCTTTCCTAAGGATGTGATCTCAAGCTCGAAAATCACGAGACTCTGAAAAACCACGTGGACCTCATGACAATCATTATGGGAGACAATCTGCAAGTAACATTCTAGCCAGTGCTCACTCAGGAAAACCAAGGATGAGATGCATCTGATCTATCTTCAGATGGCTTCCCAGGCACACAGGTCACATTGTAGTGTGGGGAAAGAGAGACACTACTGCCAAGTTTAAATGCCTCTTTATATGGAAGGTGTGTGTCTTCAAATAAGGAAACTCATCACTCCATAGAAGTGTCTCTACACCAGGCATGACAATCTGGAACAGGAGCTCAGATGCATCTGAGCAGATGAACAGGGGCATATCTGAAGGATCCAGAAAATCAGTAACAGAGAGAAAAACAGAAGCCAGACATCCCAGCACTACGCTCACATTAAGTTTGCTTTCCTAGAGACTAGATGCACAGCTAAACATACCCACTGGGAACAATTCTCCTGGATCAATCTGTCTCTTCCATGAGCATGGGAAGATCCTAGCTATGCTACTGAGGCATGTGGTCACTTTCCTGCCACTGCTGAGCATGACAGAGCTAAATAAATCCTCTCTGTTATCAGAGGAGAACAAGTACAAGTAACTCTGCCACTGGCATGAAGAGACAGCAAGGACCAAATCTCTGTCTGAAATGCAGATTGCAGCATAGGGGGAAATCAAGCAAACATGCTGTCCATCAAGCAAACTATATGAAGGACAGGAATATCAAGACAGAATGTCCACATGGAGACACCTGTTGAACAAAGTTGCTCAGGAATTGCCTTGCTACTTACAACTCAAACTTGGTACTGTTTGAGGCTAAGAAAACCATGATTCAGCCAGGCCAAACTACTTGCATGGGAACTGCTTGTTTGGGGAATGGCATCTTGCTTCTAGACTGGGACTTCTCATCAAAACACCCATCTGAAAAACACTCCATTCAGATGCAATAAAACCCTGGTTGAATTTACTTGTCTCAAGTCACGCAGCAGAGGTATGGCCCTCTCCTAGCCTGCACATCACTGCCCTTGCCACTGCAATGAATTTTCTGAGCTGCAACCAGTGGGTTACTTTTTGTCTCCTAATTTTCATGGAATGCCCTCCAGAGAAGTTTGTTCAGTGTAATGCAGAAGTAGACATTTTTTATCATAGGGCATGTGTAGGAAAAAGGAAACAATCTCTGGCCATCTCTGCCAGAAAGATTTTCCTGAGGAAGAGACATGTGCAGCCTGTCATGTGCTTTGTCACATCTAACAGAAGTGCTCAGTACCTTTGACTAGAAGGCAATGTGGCCTGGGGCTGCTTCGAGCCATCGCTCCTCTTCTTCACAGAGCACTTGACAGATGGGCGTTCACCCTTCTGCTCTTCCACCCGCTACAAAGACAGAGAGAAACCCCACGGATCTTTAGAATATAAAACAGGAAATTCCCTGTTGAAAACACAAGTTGGAACCAGGATCACTGCTACCAAGCCTTAGGGAAACATTTCCTAACATACAGAAGGAAACAGACAGAGATTCAGTGATGCCAACTCATTGTTTGCAACAGCCCAAGGCAGGGTATGGGTGGTGCCATACTGAGCAGCAGTTTAAAATCCCAAACTCATGAGTCTTGAGCATAAATGGGAATAATGCAAACTGGTAGGCAATGAGTGTTCTTACAGGAAGCAGCAGAAAAATTTGAACTCTTTGGGTTGAGAGGTGTTCCATTTTGTTGGAAAGTGATTCAGTAAAACCTGGCTCTCCCTGTTCCTGCACAAAGGCACACTCCCTTTTATCCTGTAGATAAAAAAGAATAAAAAATTCCCCCCAAACGAACAAATCATTTTGCACCGGATGGTGCTGAATTCACCAAGCTACTTCCAGCTCCACAGACCTTGACAGGAGGGCACTATTCCCAAAAGACAGAGAGTAATTGTAGTAATAGGACTATCTTGGACATCTTCTGCATTTTTGGAAATGTTCTTGGCACTACTGCCAAGTGTCTTTTGCACAGACTCTATTATCTTCAGAAGCACCATTCTCACTTAACTGCTTTACTGGGGGCAGAGTAGGGAGAGTGCAGAGGGGGGTTACCCTTAAATGTCAACCCATTTTCTGCTCTTCCCCTTTCCTGTTCGTGAGCAATATTCAAAATATTGAAAACCCCACTTTTTCCCGAATAATATCAGTTCCTCTGTGGTCTGCAGATGAACAGGGATGAAGAGCTCATTCCCAGGAGCAAAATGATTCAGCAGAAGAGGAATGAGATAAAGACAGATTAGGTATGTTTGATCTCCTATTAGCAATGGCAATAGTTGCACACAGGAGCCATTTCTCGTGGCAAGCACTTACTCTCTTCTTCATTCTTTTCAGAATATCTTCCAGGTGACGGGCGGGAACGGATCGCTCCAAAAGCATTTTACCTTCTGGGTGATTGAGCAACATCTTCACCATGTCCTGTCCATAATGCCTATGGAAAGATGGAGGGAGGGAGGGAGGAAGGAAGGAAGGGAGGAAGGGAAGAAGAAAGAAAGAAAAGAAAGAAAAGAAAGAAAAGAAAGAAAAGAAAGAAAAGAAAGAAAAGAAAGAAAGAAAGAAAGAAAGAAAGAGAGAAAGAGAAAGAAAGAAAGAAAGAAAGAAAGAAAGAAAGAAAGAAAGAAGAAAGAAGAGAAAGAAAGAAAGAAAGAAAGAAAGAAAGAAAGAAAGAAAGAAAGAAAGAAAGAAAGAAAGAAAGAAACGAAAGGAAAAGAAAGAAAAGAAAGAAAGAAAAGAAAGAAAGAAAAAAGAAAGAAAAGTGAACAAACAAATGAAGACTGTTAACAGAAGAGGCTGATACCTTAAACTCCTCAGGTGCAATCCTTGCATGAGAAGGCATTGCTTACTCAGCAAAGAGAGAGAAAAACACCATTTCACTCTGAAACTGTGGGTGTGCTTCTGTGGAATCAAAGGATCCCAGGGAGATGGAAACCCATCTGCTTTGTTATAAGATCCTATTAGCAGCGCCTTGCTGCCATTGCACAATAATTTGCCTTTCTTTAACTGGCAGGGAAGCCAAGACAAAATATCTCATGCTTCCTATTGATAATTCTATACTATATGTATGCACAGGGGCACTAGTTTCTCTTGTCTTCTTGGCAGCTATGAATGGGAATTTAATCATCCAAGTAAGGGAATTTGGTGGTTTGGGTTGATTTTGCCACTAGGAAAGCACAGTTTTCTTCAAGAAATTTGGAGGTCATTGAGCCACAGATAACAGCATTCTAGAAATCTGCAGAAGAGGTTTAGAAAGACTGAATACATTGGCTAAAGAGCCCTGAAATATTTCTAGGAAAGCCTTAAGCTAATGAGAAATAGATGTTTGGATCCTTCAGTGATGAACATTATACAACACTTTGCCTTTGTATTGTGCACCTAAGACCAAAGAAAACTGTTGGACTGGCTAATCGGAGCTCTTTGGATCTCAGGAAAGAATCCTTCAAGTCACAGGAAGTTGGCAATGCTCCTTCTTGCTGGACAACCTCAGGTTACCCAGTACAGTCATTTCCACAGTCAACCCAGAGCAGTGGTCACAGCACCAAGCCTGACAGAGCTGGAGAAGCGTTTGGACACTGCTCTGGGGCACATGGAGTGACTCTTGGTGTATCCTGCCCATGGCCAGGAGCTGGACTCGATGCCCCTGATGGGTCTCATACAACTCAGGGTATTCCATGATTCTATGGCCCTTACCCACACAGTGACATAACTTAGTATTTCCTGCAGTTGCCACTCTTCTGTGGGTTTACCTTTACAGACAGAGCCCAGACAGTTTTCCCTGTCTCAGGAGGTGAACTGAAGATCATTACCTTGTGTCCTGGTGACGGTCCTGAGCCAGCGTCCCTGCCGCGTGCACCAGGCTCCCAGCCCCGGCTGTGCCTGCGAGCTCCGTGACTCCAATTCTCTCCAGCAAGGACAGCAGCAGCTCGGCCGCACACTTCCGCACCTGGACGTGGCGGGCCCTGGCAAGGGCAGAGCAAACACTGGGGCACAGGGAGAAGGAGGAGCAACAGCAGCACCGGCCTTGCCAGAGCCAGCTCCCTGTCGTTGCTGGGGGAAGGAGGCCTGGGCTCTCCCTGATACTTTAGACACCTCTAGAAGCTTCTGTCCTCAGATAAACCCAAAGTTAGCATTGCACTGAACGACTGCCTGCAAGGGAGAGGGAGGAATTCTGTCTCTCTGCACTATCTGATACTCAATTTCTGTCCCACAATTTACTCTGAGAAAAATTAAAGACAGAGATCACTTATGACTTCTTTAGAAATGAAAGACAATTCATGCTGACCCATCAGAGGGCACCAACTACACAGAGCTTCAGCAGGACTGAGGCTCTTTCCAGCCATTTATCCCCAAATCTGCAGACCTTTGGAAAAAAAAAATTGCAGGGAAAACACGCTGTGGGCCGTGAAGTTGCAGAATATAAAGCAGTGCAGCCTGTTTCTTCCGTGAGGCTTGGCAAGGGATACATCTGAATGTTTTACCCTATTCCAAAGTTGAGGAAAAAGTGGCAGTCATTTTAGCCAGACTGTCCTGTTCTAGAGAGTGTCTTTTGGCAATTATCAGGCCCAACACCGACACTCAAGGCAGCATTTGCATCAGCTATTGCATAGCATTTGGCTTGTGAAGCTGTCTGTAAAGTGATTCATCATCTCAGGGCTAACATGAAACATCAGTTTGAATTGAAAGTAGAGCTCAAAGGCCAGAACTGTCATACAAGACTCCTTTTGGCAGGAGCTGCACCTGCTGTGCAGGCTGTGCCACACCCAGCACATTCTCCCCCACGTGCTCCATGCCCCAGCAAGTACCCTCCTTATTTCTCACATTAATGGCATAATGAGGATCCATGGTTTTTCCCAGGGCCTCTGTGGTTAGTGCTGTGATGTATCAGAGAGTGCTCACAGCTGCAATTGCAATTGTCCCTCTTCCCACAAAAGCACAAGGCTCTATCCTTAGCCTTTGCAAGCACTTTCACTTCCCCACCATTCACCACATTCAGGCAACTCTGACAGACTGGGAGAACTCCAGGAAGCAGCAGGAAGCTGAGTCACAGGAGGTTTAGGTTGGATATCAGGAAAAGGTTTTTCACCCAGAGGGTGGTTGGGCACTGCAACCGGCTCCCCAGGGCAGCGGTCACAGCACCAAGTCTGACAGAGTTCAAGAAGCATTTGGACAACAATCTCAGGCACATGCTGTGACCCTTGGGGTGTTCTGTGCAAGGCCAGGAGCTGGACTCGATGATCCTGATGGGTCCCTTCCAACTCCCCATATTCTACAGTTCAGTGATTCTGAGAACTCATGGGCTGCAGGAGGGCAGAAATAGGGGACAAGAGGAAAGAAACGAGGTGGACTGGCAGAATCCAGTCACTGAAGTTGACTAGAAGATGCAGGATACAGGACCCTTCTCTCCCACCATTCCCATTCATTTTCTCATCCCTTGCCCTGCCTGCACACTAGAAGGTGAAGAATATCACTAGAAGAAGAAGAACCTACTTGACTCCACTGTCCAGGAGAGCAGCTATTGCTCGTGCAGGAGTCACATTCTCCACCATGATGCCCAGGGTCTGACTGGCTGCTTTCTCAACAAACTCTGGGCAATTACGCAGCATGCGGAGAAGGACCCGAACCACCTCATCCACCTCAGAGTCCATGTCCTGCTTCAAGGTGGCAAAAAACTCTCCCAGAGTGTCAATAGCCGCGCAGGACACCTTTGACCGGAGGTTGGTCACCTGGGGAAGTCATGAGGGGAAACATAAGAATCACTTTGAAAAGAAAACCAGTTGCCCTAGACAAAAGTCCCAGGAGATGACAAGACGTCACACTGTGTCCAGAGGAACATCAAAGCACAATAATAGTAGAAGAGCACAAGCACAGAAAGGAACTTACTCTGGCACCAATTTCTGGCCTCAGACCTGCTTACTGCAGGCCTAAAACTAA
This sequence comes from Oenanthe melanoleuca, assembly GCF_029582105.1. Classification (NCBI taxonomy): domain Eukaryota; kingdom Metazoa; phylum Chordata; class Aves; order Passeriformes; family Muscicapidae; genus Oenanthe; species Oenanthe melanoleuca. The sequence continues at coordinate 38,421 of NW_026612774.1, read as the reverse complement.
AAATTTCACTAAAGTGATCTACTTAACCCTTCTATAATGTCAATTGCTTTGATTTTAGGCCCTTGTATTTGAAAATCAAAGAACCAAATAAAAGCAAGGGCTGCTTTCAAACCATAAAGGCACAAGCCATGAGGATAAAGAGTCATGTGCTCCTGTTCAAAAAAGCAACACCAGCAGTTGAAGCGCTCAGACAGGAAACAGAAAATACAGGCTCAGGTCTACAGACTAATTTGCAGTGTTGAATTACAGCTCAGGCAGAGATTAGGACTCTGGCAAATAACATAATTAGTGTATCTGTTTCTGCATTTGCACATTTCATTATAATGGCAGCTCACCCAATGATGAGTGTCAGATACCTACCAGTCAATGCAGCTACATGTACACACAGATCCTATAGATAGCTGACAGACATTAGAAATATAAGGTGTAAAAACAGAAATGAAGGCAGTCCCTGAGCACACATGGAGATGAACAAGCACATATCTACTCTACACACTGTGCATGAAGTACAGGGGACAATCCAGAACAATGTTCTCACCTCACTGGTAACTGCCAAGCAAATGTCACGAAGTGTTGAAAGCAGGACTTCTGAATGGGACCCAGCCAGGTGTTTGAGGCTGACAAGTCCCTTCTCCTTCATCTCCCTGAAAGGCAAGTACCAAAAAGATTGATTTTTCTCTCCACCCAGGAACTAGGCAGCACCCTCTCAAATTACCAGGCTGGCAGCTCTGTCCAACAATGGGAGGTGCTTTCCAAGGAGTACTTAATGAAATCGTGGAGCTTCTTGCCACAGGAAGCTGTGGCTGTCAAAGCATAGAGAAATCCATGAGGCAAATAGAGGGGTTTCAGAGTGTTTACTTATGGCTGTTTTAGAAGACAGCCCTTCTAAAATCTCTGGCACTATGTGCAGTCCCTATGTCACTGCTTCCTAGAAGCTGTCAGACTGGCCCATGCTGCTGTTCCTTGTCACCTCCCTGTACCTGTCCCTAAGACACAATCCCATTGGGCTGTTACTGGGGCATTTTCCTTCTTTGCCAGCCCCAGCAGGCAGCTCAGCAGTGAGAGTCTGCACTGGCACTCTGGAGCTGAGTTTCCACTCTACAATCTAGGCCTGTCTGCCACCCATTCCATTTCAGATCCATATTCCCCAAAAAAGCAGCAGGAGGACCCAGAAGATTCTACACCTGAGCAAGAACAGTTGAAACTCTACCTTTTCCCAAAATCCCCTACCTAAATCAATCCCCACAACAGCAACATGTTATTGAAAAGATGCAAACAACTCTGTGTCTCAGCACTTGCTCTCTGCAGGCCCTGAGCTGCAGGAAGGTGTGTGAGGCATCTGGGCTGCAACACAGGGCTGGAGACTGATCCCACTGGCACCAAGGAGAGTCATCAAAAAGACAGCCAATATCACCTAACATCTGTAGGCTTATCACCTCTGTGCTTCCTTCTGTCTGTGTTTAATTGTGGAACACATGGTGAGTATTGAGCAAACATCTCAGGCCCATATGAAGCAGTGAGAAGGAAAAAGCTGAATTCCAAAAGTGCAAGATTCCTAGAGGATTTAATTTCTTTTTCCTTCTCTTCAGACATGACCCCTTCAGGACTAATGACAGGCTGAGGGTCTTGAAAGCACAGCTCAGACCATTTCTCAGAAAGAGGAACTCCCTGGAGCTGCTTCTGGGACTCACGTGCAGGAGGTCACAGGGAGACCCTGTCACCTGCCATCGCTGTCAGCAGTGGGACCAGAGAGAAATCTTACTCAGTCCCACTGGGCCAGTGCCCCAAGGCACCCAAATCTCTACACTCAGATCTGCTGCCCTCCATGCTTCTGCCTTCAGCCAGCAAATCATCTCATCCCACAGCTTCCTCTCTTCCCTCAAGATTCCCTTTGCAGCTCCATGGAGCAGCAGGCAAAGCAAGGAGACAGCACAGACCTGCTGCAGCTGGAGCACAGCTGCAGACCAAGGCCAAGAAAAGGCTGCTCTCAAATCTTGATCCTCTCAGTGCCTCTGGAGTGGTTTCCCCGGTGCCCTTTGGCCCTCTGGGCTGTCGGGGCTCAGAGGCACCAGCAAGATTCACTTCTAACCTCCCTTAACGCTGAGGGGGAGACAGAGTGGCCGGGGCCTTTCTTACCAGTCATCGCTGCGGAGCAGGGAGAGTGCCTGGAGCAAGGACTGCTGTGGGTCAGGAGAGGCTGTGTCCTTGTGCCCGTGCCCACATTGCAGCTCCTCTCGGCGCTGGGCACCAGGGGCCGTCTGCGAGGTCACTGTAAGGAGAGGGTCAGCCCTGAGCGCTGCAGCCCCGGGCAAGGCACCCGCCCTGGAGCGGCTGCAGCCCCAGCTCCAGCCAGGGCTCCATGGGCTGCACATGGCTCTGCCTCAGACACCTCCCTGCTCTCTGGCTGCCTGGGCTCCTTGCTTTCTGCCAGCCTCCCCAGCTGGGCACAGCTCCGGGCTAAACCTGACCATTGCCCACACAGCCATTGCCAGCTCCCAGGTGCCACGGGCAGCACAGCCAGCGGCAGTTCCTGAGGCCGCAGAGCTCCCACTCCTGCCAGACAGGGCCGAGCAGCGGGAATGGCTACCCCAGGAGGGAACCCCAGGGGCTCTCTTGTCCCAGCACCCTGATTTCCCCCAGCCCTGAGGACTGAGGCACTCTGCACCTCCCTGAGGAAAGACCTGCAGCTGCCTCGTGACAGCACCAAGCCGAGCCTGAACAAGCCAGCCCTGCTGGGCCCGGCTGAATCCCCATGGAGCAACTCCCAGGGAACAGCCAGACCTGACCCTTCACCCCTGACAGCGCTTCTGCTCCCACTGACTTCAAATATTCTAGACAGCAGGCAGCTGAGTGCACACACATTTTAGCCTACTCTTGGGAAAGGAGTTGTATATGGATTTTGTTCTTTCCAAGCATCAGGAATCTTTACTCTATCTGAGGTACACACTGGCTGTATTTCAACAATGCTGAGGTGAAATTCATTTGCAGTCAAATGGATGTGTTTGAACATTGTGCAATGCCTAAGCTTTCCCTTGTGGAAAAATGCAATTTCTAATCTAGAGGCTTGATAAGAAAGTCTTCAAATTGTGAACTGAGGATAAAAATATTCAGATACAGATGCAAATTGTTGGCAGACACACTCTCTTGATAATCAGTTGTCCTCGGTTTATCCTAACTGAATTTTTTGTAAAGGTAAAAAATTTACAATGTATAAGAAAAATCAGAGGATAAATGCATTTCTTATGAAACCCATTTGTCATCAAAAGCACCCTCCATCAAAAATTTCATGTCCTGCACTCAAAAGCTCATTTTCTAATGTGTAGATGAAAACATCAGCAATATCTAAAATGATGGAGTATAAATATGGCACAGAATCTAGATGAAGTGCTCTAGACTCGGTAGGGTTTTTGTGATACCTTGCATCTTCTCACAAATTATGGGGGAACTGTAGCATCAAAAATATTCAGACAGGAACTAATCTGGATGTCACTGATGTACCCCATCAGTGATGTCTCTGCAGGAGTATGTAGACATCCACATCTAGATTCCATATGAATGGAGAGCCACAGTCAGGCTAGTTCTGCTCAATTCTGAGCATGGAAGTAGCAGCACTAGAAAAGAGCACTCCAAGGATCATTCCTAGCTCCCTTCTTATCTCACGCTACTTGGGATCACAGCACAGGCCGGCTACCCACAAAGGAGAGACAAGGGACTGTCTGCTGTGCATTTCCTGCAGGCAGCAAACAGCCTGGGAGCACCAGGCAGCCCCTCCTGGCTCTCATCTGCTCCACACGGCCGCTGTATTTGGGTGCGCTGACACAGGAGGCACTGCTTGTTCCCTCTTGGCATTGCAGGCCGTGGGATGGCAGCAGCCAGGAGCACTGGGCACTTCTGGGAGCAGCAGCACGATGGCACCAAGCCACTGACTGCCATGCAGAGACAGCCCTTGCTGGGATAGCAGAAAAGCTGGCTGCAGAGCCGGACAGCAGCACAGGCAGAGGGCCCCGATGGTGAGTGGACAACTGATCGTGGTGGTACTCGTAGGTGCACAGTGAGCACAGCCTGGCACACTGCCCCACAGCTCATCCCTGCAGTTACAGCTGCCTCCTGGCACCAGCACTGTACTTTGGACTATCAGGACTGGGCAAAAGCCAGAGCTTAGGCCTTTACCACTGCTTTATTCAGCTCAACTTTCCAATGGATCTCTAAGAACCAACTGCTGCAGTACTACCAAGCTGGAGGAACTCAAAAGTAGATCTGCTGTTCATTCTCAGGACAGGCTATGGACCAAAGAGCCCAGCTGTGCTGGCTGAGGCAGGAGGCAGTTTGTGCTCCTTGTGATAGCAAAAACCCGTGTGGGCAAAAGCTGCCATGGCTTACCTGAGGAGTTGCATGGGACAGTGCCTTCCTCATGGATCATAAGCACACTGGGCTGTAAGGGCACTTTCTCCTGCTTCCTCAAGACCTTCTTCTTCTTCAAGGCATTACCAGGGTGTTTTCTCTGCACACTGGAAGCTGTGCCATTGACAGGTGGTAGGCTAAAGCCTGCAGGGGACAAAGAGGAGCTTGTAAGTACAGGGTGCTGGACAGGGTGATGATGCAATGGGCCAGAAAACTTGCTGGAGCTGGGTATCATCTCTTTGTTATCCCAAAGAACTTCAAGTAGAACACTGGCACACTAACACGGGACAAGGATGACAGAATCAAAGAATCCGAGAAGAGTTTGGATTGGAAGGCCTCTTTAACCACCATCTAGTCCAACCCCTGGCAGCAGGGACATTTTCATCTGCATCAAGTTCCTAGAGGCCCATGGAAACTGGTCTTGAATCCCTTCATGGATGGATCAACAACAGCTTCTGTGGGCATACCCTTCCAGCATTTCATGGCCTTCATAATAAAAAATTCTCCCTAATATCTAATCTAAATCTACCCTCTTCTAGTTTAAAACCAAACTGCAGCGATGCTTCCACTAAGAAACAAGGAAAACCCAGTGCTGCTTTGCTTTTGTTTTCCTGTTTCAGAGGCTGGCTGGGGAAGCTCCCAAAAGAAAGTGCAGATAACCCTGCGTGATGCCCTGGGGCTGAGTGCTGCCCCGAAGGTCCCTGCTGCCGCCCTCGGGGCAGCGCACACAGCGCTGCAGCCAGAGCCCCCAGCCGGGATTCACTCGGGAACGGGAACGCTCCTGGCTCCTGGGGTACAGCAGCAGCACTGCCTCGGGGCTTCAGCACAGCTCTGCAGCGCCAGCTCCTCGGCAGGGAGTGGGGGACAAGGGTCTCTGGTGCTTTCATTAGGAGGAGTTGAATTTGGTTTCTTCCAGCTTGCACCAGGTTGAAAAGCATTCTTCTGGACTCACCTTCCCTGGAAGCTGCTCTCCAGGAAAGAGTCTGAAGCCCCAGTTGACTTTGCAAGAGAATTTTCTACTCTGAAGACTTTAGAGCTGAAGGTGGGAAGCTGATATTCTGTTACCGACTCAGTGAGGCCATGGGCAAGACACTTCATGCCTCTGGATTTCTCTTTGGGGAATGGAAATCAATCCTATGCAAGCTTCCACTCGGATGAAAGCAGAACAGTCCCCCAGTCTGATTGCAACACTGTGCAAAGGGCAAGCAAGTGGTCAAAAAGGAACACAAGTGTAGGCAGCACTTACTTGCTTCAGCTGCATCCCCGGGCTCAACTGTCTGTGGAGGCAGCTGCAAGGATGTTTTCTCTTCTCTCCTTTTCTTCATTTCCTTCTCAAAAATCTCCACATCCTCTGGCTCTAAGTTCTTTTCATGCCAACTTGCACAATGCAGCACGGATCTAGGTGCAATGGAAATACATCACAAACTGTAAGCAGAGACACACAAACCAGGCACTACACCTCATCAGGAGCACAGAGTCCATAGAGTGCCACAGACTTTAATCTAGCTCCATATACATTCCAATAGTTTCAGGAGAATGTCTCCCATCCTTGGCAGTTACACACAGTGAGGTGGAACACTTCAGTGCCACAACCTTACACTGCTCCAACTGCAACCTATGACAGGAAGCCCTGCTTGAAGCATGAAAGTCATAGGAATGCTCCCAGACAAATGAAGAGCTCCTGTGACCAGTGAGCAGGCAGTTCAGTTCCTACAGGCCATGGCAGGAGAATAAAAACCGTGTGCAATAGGCAGCAAGGAGGGGTAATTAGCTGTTGCTTAACACTCGGCCAGGAATTGCAGCTGTTTCTCACTTCCTGGCTTCTGAAGGACTCAGCTCTGAAGGACTCTGGATGACTTGGTCTCTGAGACCAGGACACCAAAAGGAGTCATGTGAAAACAAGTTGCAGAAACATTGGTATTATTGAGCAGAAAAGTTGAGCAATGAGAGGGCTGTGAGATACAGCCAGAAAGGTAACCAGGAAAAATCCAACACTCCCATTTTATTTTGCAGCCTTGCTTATACTCAACATTAGAATCTTTGCTTCTCTGCTTCTCAGGGTGCTCTTTGCCAACGTTCACTGGTGTGTAGCTTGCTCTGCCATTCAGAACTTCTCTAAAATGGCCTTTGCACATAAAGAATGTTTCAGGCATGACCTTTGCACCACCTCCAAACCAGTGACTTTGGCACCACTGGAAATAGCCAAGCAATTGCTCTGTAGCTGTCAAATACATTCCCAAGAGAATCCCCATCCCCCAAGAGTGGAAGATTAGGATTGTCAGGGACATTTTGGGCCAAGCACTAAAGAGCCACTGGAAAGGAAGTCTGCTCATCCCTGTCCTTATCCCTTACCTTTCCAAAGCCGTCCCTCAGGTCTTTGTCACTCCTAAGACCAGGACTGCTGGGACCATCCGTCTCCTGGGCCTGGCTCAGTGGGAGGCCTGGTACTGGAAGCAAAGGTTCCTGTAAATCTCTGGCAGACTTCACCCCCCAAAAAACCTCATGCTGGGCAACAGGCAAGACAGGTTCCAGACTGCAGAGCTCTCATAAGACACAGAGATGGTGCATGAGAGCAGCAAGGTACGTATGCCTAGACCCTCTCCCAGTGCTTGGGCTACTGGCAGCAGACATGGCATTACTGTGTTGGCCAGCAGACTGAAACCTGCTGCATGATGAAGGCCTCAGCCCCCAGTGCTGGAGAGCCTCTGTGTTTGATAGAGAAGAGCAGAGATGGAGATTGCTCTTGACAGAGATTCTTATCTGCCCTTATGCTGATTTTAGTAAACATCTTCTTTCCAGTTCCTAAAAGAACTCCCGGTTTCTAATACCTGTATGCATTTAGATCAACATTTTATTCCCTTTCTTGGAATATTTTAGAGAATATCAAAAGAAAAGCTTAGGATTTCAGGAGTGTTACCCAAACATAAATTGTCTTCTTGACACTAGGTAATTTGTTTTCCCCAAGGATTTTCATTCTAAGCTGTATGAGCTTGGGCCACTTTTGGGCCAGCACAACTAAAGGCTGATTTTGTTAATGCAAGTAGAACAATGTAACACATTCTGAAATACTCTCCAACATAGCTGTTAAAATTCACACAACTAATCATTCTATATAACACCTTTTAACCTTCACAGAGGTTAAAAACAAGTGGCAGCAAAGTAGAATAAACCAATGTTGTAATTCAATATTTTTTGCCTTTGCAGAATGCTCAGCTTAGTAAGAAAGGGGAGTTAGATACAGGCTTTGAGGAAGGAGAGCAATTCTGGATGGAAGGCAAAATCATGGAAAATAAGTGCATCTGAGAAGTTGGCAGGGAAACTACTGACCCCAGGGTAACCTCCTTGGGAACACTGCAGTCAGTCAGATCTGCTAAATGGACACCCAAAATTTAACAGAGGCAGCAATGCAAAGCTAAAGCAACTGAAGCTCCCCATTCAGTGGGACACATTTCCTGGAAACTTCTAAATAGCTGCACAGGGAAACATGCTCCTGCCAGCAGCCCCTTGAGGCAGGCCAGGGCCACACCCTGACCCACTTGCACAGAGCTCCCAGGGGAGCAGCCTGGCCTCTGGGCTGCCCTGGGACAGCAGGAGCCCAGAGCCCTGTGCTTTCCAGCAATGGCTCAGCTGCACATGCAGCCTCCTGCTCCTCTCCCTGCCCCACAGCTGAGCAGCCCTACAGCTCCACGGGGCACTGGGAGCAGCACAGCTCATGGCAGGGGCACCTGCAGGGCAGAACTGTTCCCTGGCAATGGGCACAGGCTCTCCAGGCTGGCACAAGACCCTTCCTCCTGCCAGAGAGCGGCCCAGCTCCCACCTTACCTCTGAGTGAGGCTGAGCCCTGCTGGCCCTTCCCCTTGTCCTCCTCCCTGGCAGTGACCCTGGGGGCAGCGCTGCTCAGCTGCCCCTGCCGGGGCTCCTGGGCCGAGGCCCCCTGAGCCGGCCGGGAGCCCAGACCTCCATTCCCAGCGCCGGGGTTCCGCACATAGGTCTCCATGCTGAACAATTCAGCCAGTTTCCGTGGGAACAGAGGCATCCCAGGTCCTATCACACACCAGGGGCTCTTTCCCTTCGTCCTCTGGCTTTGTGCTGTAGATCAGGTACAAGAGAAGAAGTGAGTTAATTTAACTCACGCCTGTAATATCAACCCATCTAATGGGTGGGGAATTCAAAGCATATTTCAGTTACTGAAAAGATTGGTTGTTTTTTATATTTCATGAAACTAGTATCAGCTGAATTTCTTGAACAGTGTGGAGCTGGCAAGCCAGGAGAGAAAGGTTCTATGACTTGATGTGTTGCCCATTGCCTCCCCACTAGTACAGGATCCCTTTCCTTCCAAGTGGTTGGAAACTCAGGTGGTCTCTAGAATTTGACACTGTCTAGCAAGTAATTGTTGTCAAAAGTCATTTTCAAGGCCATTATTTCTGTAACTCCCACTCAGTTCTAACTTGGGTTTTTCATTTTAGGGATTTTGTTTATTTCTCTTTACAACAAGGAAGTGCTGGTACACAAACAATGGCACCATGTGTTATACAAAAAAAAAGAAAAAAAAAAAAAAAGCTTTGCTTTCCCCATTAGATATCCCCAGTAATCTGCAAACCTCTAACAGAAGGGAATAAAGTGGTCATCCACAAGTTTCACTTTTGCTCTACTTCACTCTTTGAGGGGTTTAGTCCCTGCCTTCTTTCCTGCAGAAACACCTAAAACTAACAAAAATATGACCTGCCTCAAGACATTTCATATTATGCCTAATACTGACAAATGAAATTTTGATTAATTGAAATAGCAGAGGGCAGGTCATTCTGAAATACTCTTCAACAGGACTGTTAGAAATAAGACAACTAATCATTCTTTACATGGCTTCACACAGCATAAAATCATAGGGCAGCAAAGTAGTAATGAGGGAAAAATATTCTTAAAACTGGATCCTTTCCTCCTGCAGAATGTTCTGGCCAGTACTAAAAGAGAGACTTGCAAAGTCTACTGAGAAGGGGCATTTCTAGTTGAGAATGAGTCCTGCAAAAACGTCACCTTACTTGCTGAGCAATACTTCTCCCCAGCTGCATTAAGCCATCCACCTGCATATCAGCAATAAGGAGTCATTCCAAAGGGGCTGTACTGAGGATTTGGCAGAAATAACCCTGAGCAAAGGGACCGGTGGATCTGATCCCTTTTTCTGCATCAGCAAAATTATTTCTTCAGGTCTCATCACTCCTATCAGTTCACGACCAGTGATGGCAAAGGAACAACAACAGACTTTCACTGAGGCTTTCAACTTGAAAGCTCTGGCTGACCTGGCACAATTCTACTTGTCAGGGATCAGGCAAGGCAGGGACAGGGGACAAGGCAGAAGGCATCTCCTCCCCCAGCCTCAGCCTGCAACACTGACCCAGAGAGAGAGAGTCGGGCAAGAGATTGGTCATTGTGAACCTGCCATAGGTGGCTTTGGGTTTGTGCTGTGAGAGCATGACAAACTCAGACCCTGCATAGGCTGCATCCATTTGGAAGTCTCCTTCTCCTTAACTGGAAAATTCAAAAAGGACTTTCTGTCACAGGAGTTTCCCTGTTTCTCCCAATGCAAAATCAGTCAGTACCCATAGTCCTCCTTCAGATGTCCAAGGCTCCAGCTCAGAACGTGCCCCAAGGAAAGATTTTCTCTTACAAGGACAGGAGGAAGGAGTGGGAACATTTCTCATTTCATGCTAAATGCCTTCATTTTCCCTATGAATTTTGACACTAGAAAGGCTGCATGGAGATAAAAGGCATGTGCAGGATGGAGAGGAATGTTTCCTTTTCCTGCACTGCATTTCCAGGGTCTCAAGGTCCCACTCCAGCCCCTGTCACTCAACACTTCACACTGGAAGAATTTTCACTGCACCACTGGAGCACACTCACAGTGACTGGGCTCTGGGAGGTGTCCACTGAGCCCATCAAGGCATCAAAATGAATTTACAGAAATTTTTGAAAGAATGGATTTAACCAGGCTTTCAAAATGTCACCTCTGAGTCAATACTCCAATGGTCATTCTAGGACAAACATGCCCTGTACCTACCTGCATGTTCAGAGCTCTCTCTGCTTCTGCTGCTGGATCTTGGCCTTGAGAAAATGGAGGACAAAAGAACATATGAGGAGGGAGAAAGCGAAGGGAGGGAAGAGGTGTAGCATGAAAGTAGACAAACCTTCCTACAGCTTGGTCACTCTGATGAAGGATACAATGCAATACATAAACCCACAAGACTCAAAGCTGATTAATTGTCCTTAAGCTTTCAGTTGCTGCAGTTAGACAGAGCTGGCCAAGCTCCAGCAAAAACACAGCAGTCATTCTTCAACTTGCATCATAACTCCCCAGTCGTGCTGTCTCTCCTTTTGGAGCCAAGTGGCTCCTACAGCCTCTCTGAAGCAGCAAGAGCTGCTAAGCTGAGCCACGAGTCTGTATGGAGGGCAGCTGCTTTGGTACTGCTGCCAAAGCTTGACTTTGCCTGCTCGTGCCTTCCACTGGTGCCAGTCTCGTGCTACACGTGGTCAGAGCAATGCTGTGCCCTGAGAGGGATATTCCACCTCCTTGCTCTTTCAAGTAGAGAAAGGCTTTTACCACCTGCTACACAAGGTGTAGTGTTTTAATAAAAGTCTGGTTTTCCATCGGGGTGGGGGGTGATTCTCTGTTAGGACCTGCCAGAGGCAATGAACTGACTGGTTTGGAAGGGCCATTGAGCTGGGTAAGTTTGGGGATTTATATTTGGTTAGACCACATGAAGGAGCTAATCACGCCCCTGTGGAAAAGCACATTTAAAAACGAAGGAAGCACCGGAAATATTCTTGGCTTCTGGCCTCTGAGGAGGTAACCGGCCGGTCCCCACACGGCTGCGTGGCCAGGTCAGAGCACGGCTGGGCTGAGATTTCTGCCACCGTGGGGCCAGGCCACCGGCACTGCCCAGGCCATTGGCACTGCCCAGGCCACAAGGACTGTCCGGGCCACCGGCACTGCCCAGGCCACCGGCACTGCCCAGGCCACCGGCACTGCCCAGGCCACCGGCACTGCCCAGGCCCTGCGAGCGGCCGGAGCTGCCAGGGCTGCTCGGCCGCAGTCGGCGCGGCCGGGACTGTCTCAGCAGGGCTCACAAATGAAATTTGCTCACTCCGGGACCAGATCTGGGAGTGGCCCCGCGGCCCGTGCTGGGCACGGCCCCGAGGCCAGGAGCGGCCTGGGCCGGGAGCGGCCGCCGCCATCCCCGTTGCCAGGACTGCGCGGCCGTGGTGTCTCGGCAGGGCTCGCAATGAACTTGGCTCGTTTAGTTCTTTCAGCAGCCATGCAGAGAACAGAAGGACAAAGCGGCAGCAGCGGCTTTTCTTGTTTTTCGGCGCCCCGCGTGAAGGAAAGGCGCAGGGCGGGGCCGGCAGCCAGCGCGGCTTTGCGCAGGGCCGAGGGAACCAGGTGAGCAGCAGCGAGAGGCACGGCAGCGATCTCTGCCTTGCACAGCCCGATGGCATCAACCTTTCAGCGCTGCAGGACTCTAGAGAACTGTTTAAGTTGATAAAGCTTGAGAGCAAACAAACCTGGGAACACCCTTTGTCTCCCGAATCAGAAAAATGAGAGGTGAGGACACTTAGAGACAGCAGCATGGACACTGAAGTCAGTGAAGAGCGAGTAAAATTCTAGATGGGGGGATGTGAGGAGATGCCTCAGTCTGAGGCTGAAATCCTCTTGTAAGGCTATAGAGAAGATATAATTGAGACATCAAACCCTTTTTTCCCTGTAACTCATGAAAATACATTGGGGGCATGCAGCGTTCTAACCACAGCCATGAACAGAGGAAGCAGTGCTGAAGTGAGCAGATGTTGAAGCAATTTTGATTCAAAGAGAAACTTGAATAAAGAGAGATGAGAAACCTTGTCCCAGTGATAGCAGTAGAAAAGCCTCTGTTCCCAGAGATGGATGAAGAGAGCTTTTGTTTTATACTAGAACAGCTCATCATTAAAATAGCACCCCAAGAAGCTGACATGGCCCATGAAAGCAGCTGTGGGATAGCTGCGAGGTACGAGAGTGACTGTTCACACTGCGAGCACATTTTCCTTTCCCGGGTGCCTGATTCGCTGTGACATTAATGCCACGGGAGAACTGTTTCTTGTGGAGAAGTATCCATACATGGCAAGAGAAACTCCTCTCCCTGAGTGAACTGGAGAAAGACTGTTTTAGAGATGGTAAACTGACTGATTTGTCTCTGTACATTGTCAGTGGGCAACAAAAGAAGGTAGGGGGCAGAAGAAGTGTTCTGGAGGTTTATTCTGATTTTTTTTATCTGTTTTGGGTTAATAAATTTTTTTTGTCGCACTTTAAAATTTTTGCCTGTTTTACCCTCCTTCTCCTAATTGCTTATCTCACAAAAGAAACATGAGTAAATGTATTCCACTGGGTGTGCTGGCATTTAGCCAGCACTAGACCCACTACACAAGGATATTCAGATTGCACTTGAAAAGCTCTACCTAAGCTTTTTAATTGGAATGATACTTCTGTGACTCCTTCTGTATTGTTATCACTCAGATAAGCTTGACAGCTACATTTTCTCACAGATATCCAAGCTAATATCTTACCATGGGGTACTCTAGCACCTTGCCCTCTTTGCTTTTTAGCCCAGACTTAAATATTAAACATTGATGGGATTATACATCTAGACCCCAAAACTTATCTGGGATCTCATTCCACAGGGGAGGCTGAGGCCAAAGCTCAGAGAACTTACTCATGAAATTTACTTTGGGATCCATTTCATTTCAAACACTTGGCAACTCACAGTGCTCTTGGGAATTATACAACTACACGCAGGAACTAAATGCTTTCCAAAGGTAGTTTTCAGGGCGAGTGTTGTTCTGCAACTCCCACTCAGTTCTGGATTGGGTTTAGTAGGTTGTTTATACTTCTGATAAAAAAAAATTAGGTGCTGCACGTAAACAACTACAATCATTAAAAGAAGCAGCACTGAAATTTGCAGACACTTCCCCAGTAGCCAATATTTGTCCAAACATATTCTAGTGGATGCTGAAGTTGACAGTCAAGGATCACAGTATTCAGTGATCTTCAGGATCCAGACCCATGCAATACAGTTCCCAAATGACACCACAAACATTACAGAGGGAATCAATAGACAAGTCCAGCAGAGGACCCATCTTGAGATGCTCTTAAGCCCTGCCTCCTCTTCCCAACCACCACCTCTGCTCTTGGGACAGATGGTGTGGGGTTTGACATTGAGCTGGATCATCAGAGATGGGCAAAATGGGGAATACACAGAGATTTGCCTAAATACATGGGACAGCTGACTGTGCAAAAGAAGCTCACGAGGCAGGAAGAGCGAGCTGAACAGCACAGTGGAGCAGCAGACACCTTGCCTTACCTCATCTCCTGGGACTCTTGGACATCCAGCTGCAGAGGGCTGTGCAGAGAGCCTGCAGCACTGCCAACACGGGGATGGACTGCCTTGTGGATAGGGGGGATCACAGGCAGTCCCAATGACCCCTTCTTCACATCCCCACCACGGGAATACAGCAAGGATGCCTGGCAAGAGTGGAACAAAGTGCTCAGATGAAGCATCCAGCCTTGCCCCCACTCATGGCTCAAGATATTTACCCATGCTTTGAACTGGTACCTAGCAGGAAAAGACAAGTCAAACTGATGGAGCAGCTTGGCCCAGGATGGGGAATGGAAAGGGAAGTGGTGGGGGAGAGCACATGTCCCAGATTTGACACCTCTCCCCTCATGCTAACAGTTCTGGAAGGGTGGCTACATTCCCAGCTGGAATCCTCGTGTTTGGCATCAGTATGTTCATGGGTGCCACTGCCTCCACTGGCCTTTTGGATGGTATGGGAATGGGTTTAGATCACTATTCTCTCCCTGCCCCTTAGGCACCTCACAGCCACTGCTGATCTCCAGCCACGTCCCCACAAAGCCATTCTGCAGGATGTCAAAACCTGCTTTTCTCAAGCCCCTCATTCCTTCTGCTGCTGCCCTTCCCTCCTACAGTTGCCCAGCAGCCTTTCAGCCCAGAAGCTGCTGAGCTCTCGGGATGCTCGCTGCTCCCCAGCTCCCATACCTCCAGCATCTCAGGCTCACTGGCATCCAGCAAGTTCAGCAGAGCTCCCTGCCCTGCTGCTCTCTGGAAGGTCTCTGCCAGCCCAGGTTTCTCCAGAGCCCCCATGCCATGGCCAGGAAGGGGAGTGGAGGCACTGGGGCCAGATGCATACCCATGCCTACTATCCCATCATTTCTGGCACAGCTAAAGAGCCAAATCAGGACCTGCTCCAACTGCAGTGAAAGGATCAGATCCTGTCAGGGATACATTGGGCCCTTTCTCATCAAGGCTGACATCAAGTACACAAGCCTTGCATTGGACATTCTGTCTACCAAAGCTGTTGTTTATCTGCCTCCTCCTGCACCCCACAGCAAACCCAAAACAACTGCAGGTGCTGCCCTGCTGCAAAGGCAATCGTGTGCCTGGGCTCTGGGCTGCTCTCCCCATGGCCACCTCCCATCATCCCTTCCCTCTGGACAAAGCCATGCCAGGGCACACAGCTGCCCAGAAGCTGATGAAGTCTAGCAATAACATCAGAGACAGCTGTGCAGAAGGACATGGCTGTACAACTCAGAAGCTGAGACAACCTGGAACTGACTTTGCAGGACTGCCTGTTTCAGCAAACACCTTTTTCCATCCCAAGCAGACAGGGTTGACAGAAAGCACCAAGACATAGACATGGTTCACAGATACCCGTAGGTTACTAAATGCAGGAGGATTGCTCAGCCAGACTGGACAACTTGAGCTGCTCTGACTGCTTGTTGGGGCTTTTTCAGTTATAAGGCAGAGCAGGAGCCACGACAGAGCCCAGAAACCATTGAAGGATCTCTCCTGCTATTGGTACATGCTGAGGATGTGAAGTCTGTACTACACCCCCATTGCAAAGACAGCCTGAAGTGCAGTGTCCAGCTGAGCTCTTCCTTGTCTCAACTGCTTCCCTGGGCTCACATAAAAGGAAAAATTTTCAGACTGCTTCCTACTGATGCTTTAAGTTTTAGCTTTCACATTTCCCACATTATGTGCTGAATTGGTGTGGGACTCCAAACTTCATGTTAAATGTCAATAGGTTCTCTTCACAGTGGAGTTTAACACAAAATTCCTTTTCCAGCTTGAGAATCAAGGACAACTGATATCCAAAAAGAATAAACAATGGCAAAGTGAAGGGAGTGAACCACGACAATGGAACTTTGTGACCTGAAGCTGTAACTGGACAATTAACCCCAACATGTTGATGGAGCAATACTTATAAAAGTGTAGAAACTTGTGAGCAGTACCCATCTTGGATCCATCCTGGGTGTAGCCCTGGCCAGGCTCTTCTACTCCCCAAGGTGTATCCTTTTAAGGGCTCTTAATAAATACCTACTTTATTCTTTTAACTCTGTCTAGTGTCTGTTCCAGATCAGCCTCTCTAGGAATCACTAGTGCATAAAGTGACAATCTATCACACAGGACTTAGCTTGGTCTCCTTACCTCACGTCCTTTTCCCTCAGAACTCTGCTCCTGGTTGTTTCTACTGCTATCTTTGTAGCCAATGCCATTTCCCCCTCTCTCTTCCTCTCCACTGCACACTGGGCTTGGCAGCCTGGAAGGAGAGCTCTTCCGGATGGGAGGCAATGGCTTGGAGGGAAGGAGCATAGAGGGAGGAGACCTGGAAAGATTCTTGGCAGTACCGTTGGGAGACAGGCCTGCAAAGTGAAGATACAAATTTAACAGAGGCTGCAATGCCAACCTAAAGCATCTAAAGCTCCATGCTGCATGGGACACATTTCCTGGAAACTTCTAAATAGCTGCACAGGGAAACATGCTCCTGCCAGCAGCCCCTTGAGGCAGGCCAGGGCCACACCCTGAGCCACTTGCACAGAGCTCCCAGGGGAGCAGCCTGGCCTCTGGGCTGCCCTGGGACAGCAGGAGCCCAGAGCCCTGTGCTTTCCAGCAATGGCTCAGCTGCACATGCAGCCTCCTGCTCCTCTCCCTGCCCCACAGCTGAGCAGCCCTACAGCTCCACGGGGCACTGGGAGCAGCACAGCTCATGGCAGGGGCACCTGCAGGGCACTCTCCAGGCTGGCACAAGGAATTCAAAAGGGCTGTACTGAGGATTTGGCAGAAATAACCCTCAGCAAAGGAACTGGTGGATCTGATCCCTTTTTCTGCATCAGCAAAATTATTTCTTCAGGTCTCATCACTCCTATCAGTTCACGACCAGTGATGGCAAAGGAACAACAACAGACTTTCACTGAGGCTTTCAACTTGAAAGCATTGGCTGACCTGGCACCAGAGACTGCATTTTGTCTGGCACAATTCTACTTGTCAGGCATCAGGCAAGGCAGGGACAGGGGACAAGGCAGAAGGCATCTCCTCCGCCAGCCTCAGCCTGCAACACTGACCCAGAGAGAGAGAGTCGGGCAAGAGATTGGTCATCGTGAACCTGCCATAGGTGGCTTTGGGTTTGTGCTGTGACAGCATGACAAACTCAGACCCTGCATAGGCTGCATCCATTTGGAAGTCTCCTTCTCCTTAACTGGAAAATTCAAGGAGGTTTCCTTCTTTCTCCCAGTGCAAAACCCGACAATGTCCATGAATCATGTTCACTTCTCCAAGAGTTCAGCTCAGAAACTGCCCCAAGGAACAGTTTTCTCCCTGAAGGGAGGGAGAAAGCACTGGGAACATTTCTCATTTCATGCTAAATGCCTTCATTTTCCCTATGAATTTTGACACTAGAAAGGCTGCATGGAGATGAAAGCCATGTGCAGGATGGAGAGGAATGTTTCCTTTTCCTGCACTGCTTTTCCAGGGTCTCAAGATCCCACTCCAGCCCCTGTCACTCAACACTTCACACTGGAAGAATTTTCACTGCACCACTGGAGCACACTCACAGTGACTGGGCTCTGGGAGGTGTCCACTGAGCCCATCAAGGCATCAAAATGAATTTACAGAAATTTTTGAAAGAATGGTTTTTAACCAGGCTTTCAAAATGTCACCTCTGAGTCAATACTCCAGTGGTCATTCTAGGACAGACATGCCCTGTACCTACCTGCATGTTCAGAGCTCTCTCTGCTTCTGCTGCTGGATCTTGGCCTTGAGAAAATGGAGGACAAAAGAACATATGAGGAGGGAGAAAGCGAAGGGAGGGAAGAGGTGTAGCATGAAAGGAGACAAACCTTCCTAGAGCTTGGTCACTCTGATGAAGGATACAATGCAACACATAAACTCAACACAACTCAAAGCTGATTACTTGTCCTGAAGCTTTCAGTTGCTGCAGCTAGACAGAGCTGGCCAAGCTCCAGCAAAAACACAGCAGTCATTCTTCAACTTGCATCATAACTCCCCAGTCGTGCTGTCTCTCCTTTTGGAGCCAAGTGGCTCCTACAGCCTCTCTGAAGCAGCAAGAGCTGCTAAGCTGAGCCACGAGTCTGTATGGAGGGCAGCTGCTTTGGTACTGCTGCCAAAGCTTGACTTTGCCTGCTCGTGCCTTCCACTGGTGCCAGTCTCGTGCTACATGTGGTCAGAGCAATGCTGTGCCCTGAGAGGGATATTCCACCTCCTTGCTCTTTCAAAATAAAAAGAGTTTTTCCAAATCAGCTGCTAGGCAAGGATATTGAGACCTATGCTTTTCAATTGGAATGATAATTCTGTGACTCCTTTATTGTAATCACTGGGATAAGCTTGAGAGCTGCATTTTCTCACACATATCCAATCCAATGTCTTTCCATCAGGTACAGTCTTCTAACTCTCCTCTAGGACCTTTCCTCTTTGCTTTTAATCCCAGATATAAATATTAAACATTGATTGGATTATACATCTACATCCCAAAATTTAACTAGGATCTAATTCCACAGTGCCGACCCAGGAAGAGAAAAGTTACCCAGGAGGTTTACAGAAGGAGCACTGAAATTTGCAGACACTTCCCCAGCAGCCAGTATTTGTCCAAACATATTCTAGTGGGTGCTGAAGTTGACAGTCAAGGATCACAGTATTCAGTGATCTTCAGGATCCAGACCCATGCAATACAGTTCCCAAATGACATCACAAACATTACAGAGGGAATCAATAGACAAGTCCAGCAGAGGACCCATCTTGAGATGCTCTTAAGCCCTGCCTCCTCTTCCCCACCACCACCTCTGCTCTTGGGACAGATGGTGTGGGGTTTGACATTGAGCTGGATCATCAGAGATGGGCAAAATGGGGAATACACAGAGATTTGCCTAAATACACGGGACAGCTGACTGTGCAAAAGAAGCTCACGAGGCAGGAAGAGCGAGCTGAACAGCACAGTGGAGCAGCAGACACCTTGCCTTACCTCATCTCCTGGGACTCTTGGACATCCAGCTGCAGAGGGCTGTGCAGAGAGCCTGCAGCACTGCCAACACAGGGACGGACTGCCTTGTGGATAGGGGGGATCACAGGCAGTCCCAATGACCCCTTCTTCACATCCCCACCACGGGAATACAGCAAGGATGCCTGGCAAGAGTGGAACAAAGTGCTCAGATGAAGCATCCAGCCTTGCCCCTACTCATGGCTCAAGATATTTACCCATGCTTTGAACTGGTACCTAGCAGGAAAAGACAAGTCAAACTGATGGAGCAGCTTGGCCCAGGATGGGGAATGGAAAGGGAAGTGGTGGGGGAGAGCACATGTCCCAGATTTGGCACCTCTCCCCTCATGCTAACAGTTCTGGAAGGGTGGCTACATTCCCAGCTGGAATCCTCGTGTTTGGCATCAGTATGTTCATGGGTGCCACTGCCTCCACTGGCCTTTTGGATGGTATGGGAATGGGTTTAGATCACTATTCTCTCCCTGCCCCTTAGGCACCTCACAGCCACTGCTGATCTCCAGCCACGTCCCCACAAAGCCATTCTGCAGGATGTCAAAACCTGCTTTTCTCAAGCCCCTCATTCCTTCTGCTGCTGCCTTCCCTCCTACAGTTGCCCAGCAGCCTTTCAGCCCAGAAGCTGCTGAGCTCTCGGGATGCTCGCTGCTCCCCAGCTCCCATACCTCCAGCATCTCAGGCTCACTGGCATCCAGCAAGTTCAGCAGAGCTCCCTGCCCTGCTGCTCTCTGGAAGGTCTCTGCCAGCCCAGGTTTCTCCAGGGCCCCCATGCCATGGCCAGGAAGGGGAGTGGAGGCACTGGGGCCAGATGCACACCCATGCCTACTATCCCATCATTTCTGGCACAGCTAAAGAGCCAAATCAGGACCTGCTCCAACTGCAGTGAAAGGATCAGATCCTGTCAGGGATACATTGGGCCCTTTCTCATCAAGGCTGACATCAAGTACACAAGCCTTGGATTGGACATTCTGTCTACCAAAGCTGTTGTTCATCTGCCTCCTCCTGCACCCCACAGCAAACCCAAAACAACTGCAGGTGCTGGCCCTGCTGCAAAGGCAATCGTGTGCCTGGGCTCTGGGCTGCTCTCCCCATGGCCACCTCCCATCATCCCTTCCCTCTGGACAAAGCCATGCCAGGGCACACAGCTGCCCAGAAGCTGATGAAGTCTAGCAATAACATCAGAGACAGCTGTGCAGAAGGCCATGGCTGTACAACTCAGAAGCTGAGACAACCTGGAACTGACTTTGCAGGACTGCCTGTTTCAGCAAACACCATTTTCCATCCCAAGCAGACAGGGTTGACAGAAAGCACCACCAAGACATAGACATGGTTCACAGATACCCCTAGTAGGTTACTAAATGTAGAAGGATTGCTTGGCCACATTGGAACAACTTGAGCTGCTCCAACTGCTTGTTTGGGCTTTTTCAGCTATAAAGCAGAGCAGGAGGCACGACAGAGCCCAGAAACCATTGAAGGACCTCTCCTCCTATTGGTACATGCTGAGGATGTGAAGTCTGCACTACACCCCCATTGCAAAGAAAGCCTGAAGTGCAGTGTCCAGCTGAACTCTTCCTTGTCTCAGCTGTTTCCCTGGGCTCACATCAAAGGAAAAAAGGCTCTGAGCTCTGCCTTGAGGGTATAAGCTGAAACTGAAGTGATCAGGACTAAGCTTGGTCTCCTTACCTTATGTCCTGTTCCCTCTGAATGAAGCTCCTTGTTATTTCTGAGGTTGTCATCACAGCCAGTGCCCTTTTTCCCATTCTCCTGCTCTCCGCTGCAGATCTTGTTTGGCTTGCTAGCAGGAGAGCTCTTCTGAATGGGAGGCAAGGGCTTGGAGGGAAGGAGCATAGAGGGATTTGCCATGGGAAACCTCTTGGCAAGAGGATAGCCAGTCCGAGCTGCAAAGTGGAGACACAAAATATAACATAAAATAATGCAAACTGAAATCATCTGAAGCTCCATGTTGCATGGGACACATTTCCTGGAAACTTCTAAATAGCTGCACAGGGAAACATGCTCCTGCCAGCAGCCCCTTGAGGCAGGCCAGGGCCACACCCTGAGCCACTTGCACAGAGCTCCCAGGGGAGCAGCCTGGCCTCTGGGCTGCCCTGGGACAGCAGGAGCCCAGAGCCCTGTGCTTTCCAGCAATGGCTCAGCTGCACATGCAGCCTCCTGCTCCTCTCCCTGCCCCACAGCTGAGCAGCCCTACAGCTCCACGGGGCACTGGGAGCAGCACAGCTCATGGCAGGGGCACCTGCAGGGCAGAACTGTTCCCTGGCAATGGGCACAGGCTCTCCAGGCTGGCACAAGACCCTTCCTCCTGCCAGAGAGCGGCCCAGCTCCCACCTTACCTCTGTGTGAGCCTGAGCCCTGCTCACAAGAAACAGGTGAGTTAGATGACCTTCCTCCTTTTATCATACCCTATGCATTTCCAATGGTTGAAACTCTAGAGGGACTTTTGGCTTCTTGAGAAAATTTCTATGTTTTATTTTTCATGCATCTATCATGTGTTTAACTCCTCTGAACACTCTTGAGTTATCATGTCTGAAGGGAAAGGTGGAAAGCTTCAATGAGGGGAGGAAAGATTTCTTCTTGATGGTGGCCTTTTGTGAATACCCAATAAAGACCCACACAGCTGTGACTGCTATTTCTGCAAAGCTCAAAGAGCTCTCAGCAAGCAGGCAGGCCTTGCTGGTGCTTTTATAGCGCCATAATATCATCCTCAGTGTTGGACCAGATCACCAAGCAGAGGAAGAACAGGAAATTTATCTCTAGGGACACCCAACATTGATGGCCAAGAAAGAAACAGGACTTGCATCTTGTGACCATGTCCAATTTGTGGTCATCTGTGGCCACAGTCCCTGACCCGGGTGGCAGTATGAGTGATTTGGCTACTGTCAAAAAGGAGAAAGCAGAGTAAACTAATGACAGAATGTTGTGATGCCATGGGCGTCCTTGCAGGATCACCTGTAGCTGTCAGCCACCAACTCTGACATAGGAACAGCACTGACCACCATGGACCAATTTCCCCTGAACACTGGTGGGATTTTTTTCCATTTGGCTCAGGCCTTTCAGCTCCTTTCTATCCTCACCTTTTCCTTCTGTGGCCTTTCCTTTTCTGGTAGAATCCATGTTTGAACTCGTGCTTCTGTCTCGCAGAAGAATCTGGGTTTGAATTTGGGATCTCTCTGCGATAGACAGCGACAGGAGCTGGTCCCCAGCCCTAGAACAAGGTGGGGTGACTCCGATCGCCAGCAGTGGGCACAGACAGCAGAGCCAGACGCGTCTCCTGCCGCTGTGTCCGTGTCACCCACAACCTTCCCAGCCCCAGCGCGGGGCTGCCCCTTTGTGACGCGCTCGCCCGTGGTTCTCTCGTTTCCATGGCCACAGAACCCCCGCCCCAGCTCCATCCCTTTCCCTTCCCTTCCCAAGGGCAGCCAGCCCTGGGCCCGGCCCTGCCAGGCCTGAGGGTTTGACACTGTCTAGGAAGCTGATGCTTTCCAAAGCTGCTTTTCAAGGCCTTCATTTCTGTAATTCCCACTCAGTTCTGGGTTGCAGCTTTTTGGCTGGGGATTTTGTTTATTTCTCTTCACAACAAATAAAGTGCTGTGACTCAACCAGGCGTTGGAAGTAAAAGAAGCTTTGCACTCCCCAGTAGATGACCCCGAATTCACTTGGCCGATATCATTAGGGAACAAACTGACCATCCAAACGTTCCACCTTTGCTCTGCTTCATTGCTTCAGGGGTTTATTCCCTGCTTTCTTTATTGCACAGACACTGAAACCCAACATAAACAGGATTTGCCTCAAAATATTTCTGATCTTGGCGCTTCTGACAATTCAAAAGTTTCTTAATGGAAATGGCATAGGGCAGGTTCTTCTGAAATACTCTGCAAAAGAGCGGTTAAAACTAATCATGCTTGATTTGGCAGAACTGAGCATGAGCCTAGGGATCAGTGGGTCTGATCCCTTTTCCTGCATCAGCAAAATTATTTCTTCAAGTCTCATCTTTCCTATCTCTTCAAAGAAGCTTTTCACTCTTCATTCAATGCCCCCAGTATTTAGTGGGCCAATATGATCAGTGTATCTGTAGGGTGGAAATTGGCCATGCAAACGTTCTCCTTCATTGTGGCATTTATTCCTGCTTTCTTTCCTGCAGACACACCCAAACTCAACACTGCAACACCAGCCTCAAAACGATTCTCATTTTGACTGTCCTTGAAAATTCAGAACCATCCTCAGAGTGTTTCCCTGTTCCCAGGGACAGGCTCCAAGGCTGGGCTCTCACTGGCACGGAATGAAGAAGAGCTGCTGCACTTGCCAGTGGCTCGGGGGCTCACGATCAGTGCTTTGAATGCAGCTTTTGTGCACACTCTGCCTCCCTGAGCCGAGCAGCATTCCTGGGCATGGACACCCCTGCTGCAGCCAACATCCTCGCAGCACAGCTGCAGGAATGAGATTGCAGCAAGTCCCGCCTGAAGGAGTCTCCAGTCTGCTGCAGCCCTTCACCTGCAGTGGAATCAACTTGTGCTGCCATGGGGGAGCAAAGGGGGTGAGGGGCTCTTTGCAGATGCAGGTCTCCTCAATGTGCTGCAGCTGCTGCCCCCTGGGCCTGATTCAGCTGCTGGTGCCTTTCCCCACAGCTGTACTAGGAGCCTGCCTGGAAAAATGACACTGCCAGTGCAAGTGACAGCCACCCATCCCTGCCATGGCCCTGCCCACAGGGCGTCATGCCTACCAAACTGCTGCAGTCAGGTGGTGTTAGACAACATAAAAACACATTCAAACTATGCATTTTCCACATTCTGTTAAAATCATGGCCACACAGTCCACATGCTTGGGGCAGACTGCTGTCGGCAGAATGGGGGCAGCCCATTTTGAAGCTCTTTTGAAGAGCCTCTGGCAGAGCTCCTCGCTCCGGTGGTGCCGGTGCTGGAGCAGCACCGTGTTTTGGCTCCGCCTGGCCCGGCCCCGGCCCCGAACGAGGCCCCTCCCGCGGCTCCGCCCGCAGCCGCCCCGCAGCCGCCCGGCTCCCGGCCCGCGGCCGGCGGCTTCCCCGGTGCGAGCCCCGCCGCCCGTCAGCTCGGCCGCCGGCCCCGAGCCGCCGGAGCCCGGGGCGGCTCGGGAAGCAGCAGCGCCCGGGGCGGGCGGGTGCCCCGGGCAGAATGGCGAGGGCGCCGTGCCGTCCGCACGGGCGGAGAAGCCTCCCCTGGAGCAGCTCTAGCGGGAGGGCCCGCTGCTGGGGAGCGGCGGCTGCGGCAGCGTTTACGCCGGGACCCGGCTCGCCGACGGCGCCCCGGTAAGAGACGGGGCCGGCTGGGAGCGGGGAGCGGGACGGCGGACGGCGAGCTGAGCCCGGCGCTGGCCTTGGCTTGCAGGTGGCCATCGGGCGAGTGGCCCGGGATCGCATCTGGGAGTGGGCGCGGCTGGTGAGTGAGCGGGGCCAGCGGGAGCAGCCGGCGGGGCGTGCCGGGCGGGGCGAAGGCCAGGCCCGGCAGGGTGGGTGGCAGCCGGGACGCTGCGAGGGGAGCGAGCGTGGAGGGAGCGTGGAGGGAGCGGGGGCCGCGCAGCGTCCCGGGCCGGGCAGTGGCGAGCTGCGGCGGGGCCGGGCAGGGGGTGCCGAAGGCGCGGCGCAGCATCGGCCCCGCTGACGGCAGTCGCGGTCCCCTCGCAGCACGACGGCGCCCTTGTGCCCTGGAGCTGGTGCTCAAGTGGATGGTGTCGTGCCCTGGCTTGGGCGGCGTCGTGCGGCTCCTGGACTGGTTCGAGCTGCCCGACGGCTTCGCGCTGGTCATGGAGCGTCCGGAGCGCTGCCGGGACCTGTGGCACTTGCTGGAGGCGGGCGGGTCCCTGCCAGAGCCCGTGGCGCGGGGGCTGTTCCGCCAGGTGCTGCAGGCCGTGCGGCACTGCACCAGCCGCGGCGTCCTGCACCGCGACATCAAGGCCGAGAACATCCTCGTCGACCTGGCCACCGGCGAGGCCAAGCTCATCGACTTCGGCTGCGGCACCATCCTCCAGGACACCTTCTACACCTGGATGGCAGGTGAGCCCAAAGCCAGGGCCCAGCCATGCAGCAGAGGTTCTCTCCTTTGGTGGCACAAGGGAAAGACAGAGGGAGGGGGAATCCTTCTTCAGCCAGCTGCAGCCAGGCTGCTTTTCGGCGGGGGCAGGGGCCGGCTGTTGTGGAGCTGGCTGGGAGGGGAGGGAGCAGCATCGGCCTGATGAGCTGCATCTGTGTCCCATAGGAACACAAGAGTACTACCCGGGAGTGGATCCTCTTTGGCTGCTTCCACGGCCAGCCAGCCACTATCTGGTCCCTGGGCATCATGCTCTATCACCTGGTGTGCGGGCACCTTCCTTTCAGAACCGGAGGAGACATCGCCCGGGGCCAGCTCTTCTTCCTGCCCCAGGTGTCTCAAGGTGGGGATGTGCCTTCAAGACACAGAAGCAAGAACAGGTTTGGGAGTGGGCAGCTGGCACATCAGTGTCCTGCTCTTGCAGCCTGGGAGGAGGTCGATCTCCTGTGCTTAGCTGGAGGAGGCGGCACGTGTGCCTCTGTGCTGCTCACCTCCGAAAGGGAAGATGGATGGGAAGCTTTGGGTGCAGCTCCGAGCACTCCTAGTGTGGCGTGGGCACCGTGGAATCTGGGAGAGCATGGCCAGGAGCTGACCAGCGGTTTCTGGTTTCTCTCTGCAGATTGCCAGCACCTCATCAGGTGGTGATTATCCATGGACCCTGCAGACAGGCCATGCCTGGAAGACCTTGTAGAGCATTCTTGGCTGCAGAAGCCCCACCTGGCCCAGGAGACAGCAGAGATCCATCCCTCTGCACAGTAGGATCCAGGAGCTCAACAAGTACCTGCTGCTCGCGTCTCGTGGCGCTCAAAGAAATCCCCAGAGCGTTTCCCTGCTGGCCTGCAGCACGGAGCAGAGAGCGCGGCCCAGGAGATGCTTCCGCGGGTTCCCGCGAGTTGTGGAGGGAGCGGCTCAGGGCTCCCCGTCCTGTTGGAGAAGTCTTGGCACAGTGCGGTGAAGTTGATCTGGAGTGGAAAAGGGGAAACATCCCCCTGCAGCTCAATGGCATCGTGGTGTCCCTGCAAGCCGAGGCACAGCTGGCGTGTTCTTGTGGAGCGCGACGCGGAGCCGGAGAACCATCCTCGAGCTGGCCTGATGGGGCAAAGCCGATGGGCTTTGGTTTGGCCCCTTCCTGGAGGACACGCTCTGCACCCCGACAAAATCAAGATGAGTCCCCAGCCGGCGCAGGGGCGGGGGGATGCTCGTGCTTCCAGGCACGGCAGGGCTCGGCCTGGCCACGCGCCGCAGGTTCCCCGCTTGGCGGCAATGGGGAATATTGATCTTTCTGCCGCCCGCCCGGCTGCTTTTTGGCAGGACATGGGACGGGTGTTGTGGAAGGGGAGCCGGCTCCTGTCCTTGCTGAGAGCTTCTGCCAGCATGCCTGCTACGGGCTGGGGTGGGGGCAGTGAGCCTGACCAAAGCATCCATCCATGTGGATGGGGAGCGGCAGAGGGGGATGGGTTCTGAAGCCGTGCCCCAGCTGCTCTGCTTTGCAGGCCCTTGAGGAAGGGATGGGCTTACGGGTGGGAAAGGTGGGGTTTTTCCCACCCCTGGAGAGGTTTCATTCTTCCATAGAGTGGTCAGACCCTCCCCAGGCCTGTGAAACGGTAATAACCTTTGGTGCTTTTTCTTGTTCCCAGGTCTTGTTTGGAACTGACTTTCATGCAATTGTTCTTTGTTTTGTTTCCTAGAGAGGCTGATCTGGAACAGACACTAGACAGAGTTAAAAGAATAAAGTAGGTATTTATTAAGAGAAGATTGCACTTGGTGCCTGGACCGGGTGGGGAAGCGCCGGCACCGTCCGTGGAGCCCGTCCAGTGCCGGCGCTACCCCGGGGGGCCACGGTGTGCGGGGACATCCCCTTCAGGAAGGACGAGGGCCTCGTGTGGGATCAGCTCCTCTCCTGGCAGCAGGTCTCCAGAGGTGGGTACCTGGTTCCACAGCACAGGTGGCAGAAGGGCTCAGGGCAGAGGGCAGCAGGCACACGAGAATCTCGCTCTTGCAGCTGCTGAGGAGGTTGCTGTGCTGTGCTTAAGCAGAAGAGGTGGAGCGTGGCCTGCCATGCTGCTCTCCTCTAAAAATGAGAGCATGGCTTGGGAGGTTTGGGCTCTGAGCACAGCCAGCAGCCTGGCCCTCACACAGGCCGTGGTGGGACACGGGGGACAGGAGCCTGCTGCGACTGACCGTGGCTTTCTGGTTTCTCTCCCCAGGCTACCAGCACCTCATGCCATGGAAACGGCACCGCTCGGCTGCCAGTCTGGGAGGGCTGGAGGGCGGCGGGTGTTCGCTTGCTGTCAAAAATAAATCTTGTCATTATCATCATCATCATTGGAGCGTTTCTTTCATCCTTTTTCAAGCTTTTGGCCTCACTTTCACAAATACCTTTTTTTGTCCTTCCTCAGCCACTTGGTGTCATTTGGGATGGTGGGGGTTACACCAGTAAAAATCCAGCAGCGGCTCATGTTGCCACCTGCAGCAGCCCCTTCAAGGACCCTGAGCTTCCAGCAAGGTCTGCTTGTGCCTTGCAAAAGGGAGTGCCTTGCAGGGATGGAGCTGTCAACCCACTGCAAAAGCTGGGAGGAAATCAGAAGCAGCAAAATGCCATTTTGGCTCAAAGGCTGTCCAGTTTCTTCGTGCTTTCCTTCTACTCCTAGATAGGCAGGCAGGGCTGGACTCCAGCAAGGTTCAAGTTCTTGGTGCTCCCTGGCATCAAAGGGATCAAGTAAACAAACTCTTGTATGCACTGATTCCTACTGAAGGAAGAAAGGAGATGTCACGAGATGGAACATCCTTCTTTTCTCCTTTGTCTCCCCAGGAGACCCTCGGACAGAGAAATGCCCACATGGGCTTTATGTGACCCTTCCCAGCTGGCCCTTCACTCACTCCTGGGTCTCATGTGCTCCGCAGGCTTCACTGGCTCACTAAACTCAGAGGAGCTCTGGTAGGAGAAAACGCTGCCTGGCGTGGGGCTCTTTGATCCCTGTCTCATCTTACTTCCATTTGTCCCACTCCTCCACCCATCTAAGACACCAGAGGGTCCCCCACACTCCAGGGTAGTGCACCAGATCGGGGACACGTTCCCTGCTCCTGTCCTTGGTGGCCTCGGGGAGGCTCCAGTGCCCTCCCTGTGTGCGGGACAGCTGCTGCAGCACGGCTGCGCCTGTGTGCCAGCAGCGCCCGAGGAGCAGCTGCACAAGTGCAGAGCCTGAAGCACAATCCCCAGTGCACACAAATGAGAGCTGGGATTTCAGGGGCTGGCAGCAGAAGCTAAATCCATCTGCTTGCTGCCCTTCCTAGCCATGGCCACGCTGATGCAGTCAGAAGAATTGCCCCTGCCCAGGAAGCTCTCAGGTAGAATACAGGAGCAAAAGCCTCATGTTTCTGAAGTGCTAGCTGCCACTTCCTCAGGTGTTCCTGTAACAGAGTATGTGTAAGACTTTGCTAATCAAACCTTGCTATATTAGGGAACACAGCCAAAAGACTACTGAAACTTGCTTAAGCTACACTATGTTTTAAATAACCACAAATATCCTGTATGTGTAAGGCTTTGCCAATCAAACCTTGCTAAATTAGGGAACATGGCCAAAAGACCACTGAAACTTGCTTAAGCTAGCTGAAAGATTATGTCTCAAATAACCACAAGCATCCTGTATGTGCCCAGTTTGTGGATGCTTGCAAAAAAAAAGATAGGAAAGAGTCAACCAACGGCTAAGAGAGGAAGACTACAGCCTTCCTCCCCATGACCACCAGAAGCCAAAAAAAGACCCCCAGCAACTGGTTGCACAGACACAGAAAGAACGTGAGAAGATGCTGAAAGGCACCTACATGGAAGAAGATGAAAATAAATGATGGACTGAAATGGAGTGGGGTGCGTGCCGTTGGTGGAGCAGAGACTCCCCAGGATGCCCAGCGCTGATTTGCTTGCTGCCGCTTGCTCAATAAATTTTCTATTTCCATCTATTGGAGTTGATCAATTTATTACAAATAACATTCCCTCCAATTACTAAAGGATTTTGACTATTTTTACCATTTCAAAAATTTCTGTGTGTCCCTGTGAGCAAATAAGTACCACAAACCCTTGAGGTACTGCCAAGGCAGAACTTGTTCATTTCTGTTGTCCTGATGATTTTATCATCTCATCCAGACTCTGAAAGCAAACCGATGCTGTAGACCAAAGACCGGCCTTGGAATCACACTGGCTGTTTTTATCTGCTGCTCCACGGCCTTCGGCTGAGCGCGGGGAGGCCGGGCCTGGGCCCCTCAGGATGGCGCTGGGAGCGCCCGGGGCAGCGGGCAGGGCCGGCTCTGAGGGGCGGCACAGGCTGCATTTCCCCCGAGCGAGCGGCCAGCGGCGGGGAAAGGCGCGGCGAGAGGGGCAGGCACAAAGGCTCGGCTCTCTGGGAAGCGGCGGCCAGTCGCCAATTGCCGCTCCCGCAGCCGCTGTCGGGGCCGTGTCTCCTGCAGCCGCTGGCGCTGCACCTGCAGGGCCGCGTCCGGCTCTGCTGGGCTCCCTGCACGGCCGGCAAGGACAGGGACACGCTGCAGCTGGAGCCCAGCAGGGACACCCAGGGGCTGCCAGGGCTGGAGCAGCTCTCCTGCAAGGGAAGCCTGGCACAGCCGGGCTTCTTCAGCCTGGAAAAGAGACTTAGGCTTAGGTTTGACCCAACTGTGGCCTTCCAGTACCTGACAGCAACCTACAAGAAAGCTGGAGAGGGACTTTGTACAAGGGCAGGCAGAGAGAGCACAAGGGAGAATGGATCCAAAGTGAAAGAGAGTAGCTTTAGATGAGAGATTCAGAAAAGAGACTTTCTGGGAACACGCTGCCCAGAGGAGCTGTGCATGCCCCATCCCTGACAGTGTACGAGGCCAGGCTGGATGGGGCTCAGGACAAGTCGGTCTGGTACAAGGGGTCCCCAGGCACAGCACGGGGGTTGCAGTGATGTGATCTTCCAGGTCCCTTCCAAGCCAAAGCATGCCATGACTCCGTGATGCTGGGATACCTCCCCTCCTCATCCTCTGGCAGAAAAAGAAACTTGGCACCAAGTTCCACATTGCAGACCGTTTCTTTTGGCAGCCTGCAACTGTCTCAAAAGAGAATGAAAAGAGATGACAATACTGACACAATTTATCTTTTCTACTTGAAATTTCAGTGCTCCGCTCCTGTCCACACCAGCAAAACTGTCGGAAGAGGCAATTCTTCCCCACCAAATGCCTCATCTCACCCAAACAAAAAGCCACAAGCCAACATTCTTCTTTATTCCTTCATTGCTTTATTTAGGTTCTTTCTCTAATAGGAAGTTGCTTTGTTGTTTATTTCTTTCTTTGTTCGTTTCGTTCCGCGGGGCGCGCGGCGGCTCCTCCGTTGGGTTCGCGGAGGCCACGGAAGAACGGCCGCGCGCTCCGGCGGCTCCGCAGCAGCAGCGGGAGGCAGGGAGGGAGGGAGGGAGGGGGAATCCTTCTTCAGCCAGGTCAGACAAGCTGCTTTTGGGCGGGGCAGGGGCCCACAGAAGGAGAGATGGCCGAGGGCTGGGCAGGGCTGGCAGGGCCAGAGGCACCCAGGCCTTTGTGCCCTGGGCTGGGCAGCGCCTCTGGAGCCCCACAGAAGGAACTTTCCTTGCAGGGGCTGCACTTTGCTGCTGCCTCAGCCCTCCCTGAGCAGGCTGGCAGGGCTGCAGGGTGATGACATTTGTCCTTGCTGCCCCTCCCATCCCAGTGCCCCAGGAACAGCCCCGAGCCACCCGTGAGGGACAGGCCCTGCTGGGCCAGGCCTGGGCTCAGCCCTTGGCCTTTCTGCTGCCTCCAAGCAGCCCAGGCCTTGCTCAGCATTGCAGTTCCTGCTCTCAGCCTTTGGCTCCTGCAGTCCTGGCCTCAAGGATCTGCTGTCACCAGTCCCTGGGGAGCCTTTGGCAGTCCCTGCCCTCAGTGGGGCCAGTGATGCTCCAAGGGACTTGGAGTTTTGCTTCTGACTCCTTGAGCAGCTTCTTCAACCTTCTCTCAGTGCCTAAAGGGTCCTGGACTCAGCCAGTAAATCTCCCCAAAGTGGAGGTCATTAAAATACAGAAAGATTACAGGAGCTCTTTGTCTTCCTTCGTCTTCAAGTCTCCAGGGCTTGTGCAACTGATTTGAGTCAGCTTGGAGTTCTGTCAAGGAAGGAGATTTCAAAATGCACCTCATGATTTTTTTTTTTTTTTTTTAATCAAGGGCATAATATTTTAATTTTTCAGTTCAGGCTAGAGGGACTTAAGCATTTCTTAAGTTATCTCGATGCTGAATGTCTCCTTAGGAGGTTTGGACACAGACCAAGAATGAGCTTCTTGCAGCTGACCCTATTTGGACAAACTGCTCCTCAACCCCAACCTCACCGTGTCTGAAATTGGCCACGTAGGACCAAAATCCCAATACATTTAAACAAAATTATGCATTTTTCTTTGTAAATAAAATGTATAAAAATAATTTATAATTAAAAGTGATAATAATAGTTAAAAGTATAATAATAGTTTTCTTTTTTAATATTATATTATTCTATATTTTATTATCTTATTAAAAAAAGATACTATTTTTAGCAACCAAAAAAATTTTGGTTCATTGGTTCTAAGTAATACAATTCCCTTCATTAGTTAATTGACTATTATTGGCTATTCATTTGTTTATTAGTCCTTTTTATAGTCCTTTAGTATTTTTTTAAAACATTTTCTCAGGCAGGGTAAACGGGGCCACTTTGGGGTCACTGGAGACATTTCTGGGGTAGTTTTGGGCCTGGAGAGGGAATTTAGAAAGAACTTGAGGGTCTGGAGGACACTTGGGGGAGCTGGGTGGGCACTCAGAGGGACACTAAGGAGCAATGATGAAAACATCAGGCACCGTGGGGAGCTCTTGGGGGTCCAGGGAGGCACTTGGAGGTCAGGGAGGGTGTCAGCCCCCCCCCACACTCTGAGCAGTGCTGCCTCCTTTTGGACAAAACTAAATACTGCAGCCCCCTGCCCTGAGGAGTGCTGCACCCTTGTGGACACAGCCCAGTGCTGCAACCCCCACCTGATCAGTGCTGCCTCCTTGTGGAGAAAGTCTGGTACAGCAGGTCCTGCCCCGAGCAGTGCTTCCCCCTTGTGGACCCTGCATGGTACTGCAGCCACCCCTTCCTGAGGAGTGATGCCCTCTTGTGGACATGGACCAGTACTGCAGACTCCCCCTTGTTCAGTGCTGTCCCCTTGTGGACAAAACCTGGCAATGCAGGACCCCTCTTCCCAAGCAGTGGTGCCCAGTTTTGGACACAGACTGTA
This sequence comes from Oenanthe melanoleuca, assembly GCF_029582105.1. NCBI lineage: Eukaryota > Metazoa > Chordata > Aves > Passeriformes > Muscicapidae > Oenanthe > Oenanthe melanoleuca. The sequence continues at coordinate 6,284 of NW_026612774.1, read as the reverse complement.
ACTGCAGTCTTCCCCCCGAGCAGTTCTGTCCCCTTGTGGACACTGCATGGTACTGCAGCTCCCCTCCCCAAGCCGTGTTACCCCCTTGTAGGCACAGCATGGTACTGCAGCCCCCTGCTTCTGAACAGAGCTGCCCCTTTGTGGACACAACATGGAACTGCAGCCCACCCTCCTTCCCCAAGCACTGCTTCCCCATTGTGGACACAGCCTGGTACTGCAGCCCCCCATCTTCTGAGCAGTGATGCCCTCTTGTGGACAAAGCCTCTTAATGCAGCCTCCCCTCAGGTCAGTGCTTCCCCCATGTGGACAAAACCCGGTACTTCAGCACCCTCTCCCCAAAGTAGTAGTGCCCAAATTTGGGCACAGACTGGTACTGCAACCTTCCCCCCAAGCAGTGCTGCCACCCTGTGGACACAGCATGGCACTGCAGCCGCACTCCCTGAGCACTGCTGCATTCTTGTGCACACAGCATGGTACTGCAGCCCCACCTCCCAAACAGTGCTACCCCCTTCTGGACAAAACCAAGTACTTCATCCTGCCTCCTGAGCAGTGCTGCCCTCTGTAGACAAAGTTTGGTGCTGCAGCCCCCCTATTCTGAGCATTGATGCCCTCTTGTGGACACAACCTGCTAGTGCAGCCCCCCCAAGCAGTTCTGACCCCTTGTAGACACAGAACGATACTCCAGCACCAACCCCCCCACCATGAGTAGTGCTGCCCCTTATGGACACAGCAGGGGACTGCAGTCCCCTCCTTTTCTGAGTAGTGCTACCCCATTTCGGATACAACCCAGTGCTGCAGCCCCCCCATTCGAGCAGTGCTGTCCTCTTGTGGACACAGCATAGTCCTGTAGCCCGCCCCCTGAGCAGTGCTGTCCTATTGTGGACACAACCTGATACTGTACCCACTCCCTCCTTCAGCAGAGCTGCTCCCTTGTGGACACAGCCCAGTACTGCAGCCCCCCCCCACCCCCTTTGCCTAGCAGTCTAGCCCCTTTGTAGACAAAACACTGCCCTCTCTCCCCAAAATTGCTGCCCCCTTGTGGATAGAGCCCGGTACTGCAGCCCACCCTTTCAAACAGAGTTGCACTGTTGTGGACAGAAGCCGATACTGAAGCCTCCCCCCGGGAGCAGTCCTGCCTCCTTGTGACAAAGCATGGTACTGCAGTATCCCCGTTCCTGAGCAGTGCTGCCCCTTTGTGGACACAGGTCTGTACAGCAGCCCTCCCCTGGAGCAGTGCTGCACCCTTGTGGACACAGCATGGTACTGCAGCCCCCATACCCCAAGCAGTACTGCCATCTTGTGGACACAATCTGGTACTGCAGTCCCACCCTCCAAACAGTGCTGTCCAATTGTGGTCACAGCATGCAGCCCCCCTCCTCCGAGCAGTGCTGCACCCTTTGTGGACATAACTTGGTACTGCAGTTCCCCTCCCAAGTAGTTCTGATGCTTTGTAGACACAGCATGATACTCCAGCACTCCCCCCACCCCTGCCTTGAGGAGTGCTACCCGCTTGTGGACACACCCACGGGGTTTTCTCTCTCGAGGTTTCAGAGGGTGCACACTCCTTTTATCCTAAACCCCTGGCCTCACGTTGTCCTCTTCCTTTCCCCATTGCCCGAGGTACTAGGAAGGTACAGCCTTCCCAACCGGCCTGCCCAATATTCCCTCTTGAACCTAGCATTTCTCCCCACAGTTGAGATTTTCAGGCTTGTGCAGACCTTTGTCTGTTTCAGGTGCCAAGCTGTCTGGGCCCGGTATCAAACATGCTGGCCAAAGTCAGTAGAAACGTTACGACCCATTTCAAAGACTTTAACACTCATGCCTTCACCCATCAAATGATTTGTAAAGACATTAACACACATCGTTCCTCTCACATTGATGTTTCCTATGCTGATGAAAATCTTTTAAGCCCAGCCTTACCTCTCTGCTGTTGTAGTTCTATGGAGAGAGGTTATTGTCTCTTCCCCCTTCCATGGGCAGGCCAGTGTTCAACCATCTCCAGGACAGAAGGGCCCCACCCCACATCACTGTGATCTTTGAGGCCCCATGGAACCAAACATCCGTTGTGACACTACAGAACCTCACAGAACCAAGGGGCGTTATTGACAGTGCAAGGCCCCAAGAAACCAAGGAGTCCAAAGGTCTCAAACATTCCTTGCATGGTTCTGCCTTGGGAATATAAATCTCCATGGGGGCATCTTGACACACACTTGGGAAGTGTGTCTGTTCGAAGTGGGGGAAACTTTTAGAAGTTTTAGATTGCTTCAAAAATTTTACAGGTAGAAAAACCCCTGTTTGCTTGAGTGCAGCCAGTTCTCCAACCAAAGCAGGTCCCAGCTGAGTGAGGACAGAGAGGATGGGATTGGGCAGTGTGGAGCAAAGTTATCCACATTGAGTCAGACCTCATGGCACAGCTTCTCTGAGCAGCCCAGACCTTCAGAGGAAAGACCCTGGATCAATATCAATCACAGAATGCTACAATCAATTCCTCTCTAAAGAGAAACAGTAATAAAAGACATGCTTTAAAATAGGAGCACTTGCTTCTAACAATCTCTTTGAAATATTTCTTGATAACTGTAGAAAAAAAACTTCCTAATGAACTGCACCAGAGCAGAGGGAAATCAAGGCACAGCCATGGTTTGTCAGGACTTGCTTGATCCCAATGAGCTCCGTGGTGCATTTGGTGACGAGCCCTGGAACCTCAGGGCCTGAGAAGAGATTGCACAAACCTTTCCAGGACTCTAAGTCAGAAGAAAAATCCAAAGTGTCTCAAAGCATTAATGGGTCCCACTGAGGTCCATCCCCAACACAGGCTTCTCATGGACTCCTTAAAGGAGAGAATTGGAGGCCAGGATTGCCGAAAAACCATAGGGAGACTCAGAGAAGAAAGAAGAAAGTACTTTAAAAAACCTGAAGTACCTTGAAGCATTAATGAGCCCACTGAGTGTTGTTACTGACAAAGGCTCTCAAGGGACTAATTAAAGCAGATAACTGGAGGCCATGATTGCACAAAGCTCTCAGAGACTCCAAGGCAAAAGCAAAACCAAAAGCCCTCTGAAAAACCTTTAGTCCCTGAGAGCATGAAGGAGCCCCCAGGGCCATTCCTGACCAAGGCTCCCCAGGGACTGGTCCCAGCAGATCCCTGAGGCCACTGGGATGGGGGGAGGCTGAGGGCAAGACAAGGGGTGACAGTGCCCAGCCTTGCTGGGGCTGTGCCAGGAGGCCCCAGTGGCTCAGGACAAGGTGTCTCCTCACAGCCCTTGGTGGCACAGACTTTGGTGTGCTCCAGGGCACCAAGACTTGGCTTCTCTTTGTCCCCACCTGTCATTTGTGCCTACATTTCTCTGCTCTGATTGAGGCTTGGGGACACTTTCTCAGTGGTGTCCCTCAGTGGGACCCATTAAAGCTTTAAGAAATTTTGGAGTTTGATTCTGACTTGGAGTTCTTGAGAGGTTTCTGCAGCTCCCTCTCAGGGACTGATGTTCAGGGCCTCAGCACAAACCCCAAGAGGGTCACTCAAGTCCTTGTGCTGTGTCTGTGCTGCTGAGCTGGGCTGCTGGCACAGAGGCAGTTCTGGCAAGGGCAGAGCTACAGAGAAACAGCTCTGCCCAGAAGCAGCTCCTGTGCACAGCCCAGCAGGGCTGGGGCACTGCCTGCAGCCACCCCGGGCACAGCACAGAGGCACAGAGGGATTAAACTCAGCCTGGGCTGGGAGCACAGAGCGCAGCTCACTGAGGGCTCACTAGAGCAGAAATCCTCACAGTGTTTGAAACAGCCACCCTCCCTGGCTGTGGGAAGATAAGCTGCAGCTCCTGCAGGGATCTCCTGAAGCTGGCACATCCCACAGCTTTCAGGACCTTCCAGGAGGACTCTCAGAGCTGCTGCAGTGCAGGGGATGTGGCCCTAGGGCAGGGCTGGGTTTCCCTGCTGCAGCACCCAAGGCACAGCCCCAGGCCGCTCCCTGTGTCCAGGCTCTGCTGCAGGGCTGAGCAGCCGGGGCTGCAGCCAGGGGTGCCCAGGGCTGCCCTGCAGAGCAGGATCCTGCAGCCCAGGGCACTGTGCTGGGGCAGAGACTCTGCTGCCTGCCAGGGACAGCTCTCAGCCAGCCCGGGGAGCTGCTCCCTGCACTGGGGGAGAAGCTGTGGGGGCAAGGAGCGACCCTGAGCAGGGCAGGTGCTGCTGCTGAGAGGTGCTGGGTGAGGCAGGGCTGCTCCCAGCTCCAGACCAGCCTGGGCACAGCTCTGGAGAACACTTCCCAAAAGAAGGTGAGCCTGAGATTGCTGTAAAGATCAGGAGAGTTCCTGTGAGTGTTTTCAATTTCCTATTTGGAGAAGGATGGGAAAGTTGGGGTGATGACAAAAAGATTTTTGGTTTTTATACTTTTTTCATAAAATTGTAACTCTGTAAACTATTATTATATAGTTATATAACTACAAACCTTAATTATCTCTAGTATACCTCTGAACCTTTCTTTTAGATTTGTGAGCAATAAGCTGGCCTTCTAAATACATTCCTGAAATACTGTGTAGTCCTTTTATTAGGAGGAAGATCTACAAAAAGAACATTTTGGTTTTTAACCAGAATATTTGTAAGAACAAAATAGGGGCAAAGCAACCATTGGACCTATTGAAATGGGTTTACCTAGGGGTATGTAACAGGGGCAATTGACTCTCCTAATGGATGTTCTTGTTAAATACTCTAATTAATCAACAGTAATAAACTGTAAAAATCAAGGGCCTGGTTTGCCCCATTCCCGCTAGGATACATGGAAACTTCCAAAAAATGGTCCGTTTTTTACTTTACTGTTCTAAAATTGTTTCAAGAGGGTTTTCTCTTTTGATTACAGACAACAAGGGGATAAGAGGAGCAGAACAGGAATTTTACTCAGAGAATCACACAACATTCTGATTTGAAAGGGACATGCAGTATCACCAAAGTAATGTTTGAACATTTACAGGGATTCCAGATCTGTAAATTTGGGTGGTCAGTCTCTCTGCTGGGAGCCTCCCAAAGGGCCTTCAGCCACTCCTCAGCCCTGGGCAGCACCAGCATCCCCTTTGCAGGACCCAGCAGGGCTCTCCTGAGCTGCCCTTGCCCACCTGCAGACAGACCCTGCCCCAGGCAGGGCTCTGCAGACAGGCAGGTTTCTGTGGGGCTGGGCGAGGGCACAGAGGGTGGGATGGGCTCTGTGAGCCTGGCAGGGACAGGGCAGCTCTCAGGAGGGAAATGTCCAGGCCCAGGGAGATGCTCAGGGAAGGAGAGGGGGCTGAACAGAACAATGCTGAGGGCAGGAGGGCACTGTTGGTGTGTGGGAGGTGCCGTGCACAGCTGGGTACGGGAACACTGCCCTGAGTGCCCGGCTGTCTCTGCCCTGCCCTCTCAGGCACAGCACCACAGCATCTTCTCTTGTTTCTGCACTCCTCTGATACTGTCATTGTAATCTGCTGCTCTCAGGGAGGCTCTGGGATTGCAGCACTGAGTCAGGCACTGCCCTTGGGATTCCTGCATGGCAGGGGTGTCCATGGGAATGGGATGTCCACGCTTCCCTGGGACCTGTGTGGCTGTGGGCAAAGCAGTCAATGGGAAAGGGGAATGAGCTGAGCCCCCTCCCTGAGATCCCATCATGGGCACACCTAGGGGTCTCCTTGCTGTGTCCTTCCAATCTCTGAGCTGCTCTCCTGGGCGCAAATCTGTGCCAGAGCCTCTCAGAGTTCCCTGAGTGTCCCACGGGGAAGTGCAGAGATGCCACAGATGAGGAAATGCTGTTGGGATTGCCAAGGGAACCGTGAGTGTCCTTGGCAGAAGGGGGTGCTGAGACCTTGCTCAGAGACCTTTAGAGAGGGTAAGGCATTCAGGGATCCCTCTGCTCTGGGCAGGGTCTGGTTTATCCCAGGGTGACACGGGAGTGTGATTGTGCTTTGATTCCAGCCAAAGGTTGGGAACAAGCCCATCCAGCTCCTCACCTTGCCCAGAGCCACAGGGAATCGTCTGCCTCTCACATCTCTCAGTGGCAAACTGTGAGTGCAGCAGAAGTGCTGGGGATTTCTATCCTCAGAGAATCAGGAATGATATGTGGGTAAGAAAATAATGGCTAAAATTCCTTTCTGCTCTCCATGTACTTAAGAAGTGGGAGTGCAGGCACTACCAAGCCCTTCTGCATTAGGAGTGATTCCACTGACATATTCCGAATATCCAGCCTTGTCCCTGTGCCACAAGGCCACAAATCCAGGGCAGCAGGACAGGGATGGCTCCTCGAGAGCCCCCATGCACAGGCCTGGCTGCTC
>NW_026612773.1:0-49919 GCF_029582105.1 Oenanthe melanoleuca | reverse complement strand
CCATGGTTCCATTAGCCCCATGGCGTCATAATGGCCCCCTTGGTTCTTTTCAGCCTTATGGTGTCATAATGTGCCTTTGTGTCTGTTAGGCCCCATGTCGTCATTATGTTCTACATCTTAGCTCTATGGGGCCCCATGGTGTCACAATGATCCATTGTTTCTGTCAATCCCCACCGTGTCACAATGTCCACATAATTCCACGAGGCCCATTTATGTCACAATTTGCCTCTTGGTTCTCTTAGGCCTCATGGTGTCACTATAGTCCCTTTGCTCTTTTAGGGCCCATGGTGTAACAATCCCCCCTTGATTCCATGAGGTCCTATGGTGTCACAATGGTCCATTAGTGCCATGGGGCCCCATGATGTCACAATGTGCCTTGTTTCTGTTAGGCCCCATGGTCTCAAAATTTCCCCATGGTTCTTTCAGGCCCCACGGTGTCAAAATATCCCCATGGTTCTGTTCGGCCCCATGGTGCCTTATTCGCCCGTGTGTTCTGCTAGGCCCAAGGATGTCACCATGCTCCTTGGTTCTGTGATGCCCCATGGTGTCACAAGGGCTACTAGGTTCTGTGAGGCCCTGTAATGGTTTTGGAAGCAAAACCAGTGAGAGACACCATGTTAGAAAGTCAATTTAATAGGAAAAATTAGAAAAGTAATACATGAAATAGTACAAAAGAAAAACCACTGTCAGAGTCAGAATACAATCTGACACCCCGTTAGTTATTGGGGTGGTAGCAGTCTCGATGAAGTGGTCTTCTTGAAGCAGTGATCCTGTAGAAAGTTCTAGCAGCCCTTCTCCTTTGGAAACCAGTTGCTAAGGGCAGCTTTGGTGTTCCAAATCTCAGATTTTTATCTAGGTAGGAAATGCTTGGCTTCTCCCCCTGGGTGGAGAATATCACAATGGGCTGATGTAATTTTATCAGTCATGCAGTGGGACTCACTGGCCCATTCACAGAAGATATCTTCCTGGAGGAAGGATGGGTGTCACGATCCGCTCAACCCGAGTGGGAGTCGTGATGGTTCATTCGACCCCAAGGTGCAAAAGACAAAAGGCAAGAGACTCAGGTTTGCTTAGCAGAAAGCAGTAATGCAGTTTATTGAGTGCCAAAGAGAGAGAGAGAGGGAGAGAGGGTGAGAGAGGGTGAGAGAGAGAGAGAAAGGATGAGATATAGCTACCAACAGATGGGACGCATCCTTATGGCTGTCCGACAAGACACATCCCCAATCCACTGGGGAGAAAGAGATCTCAAAGTCTTTTTAGGAAAGTCACTTTTTATAGTCCCTTTCCAAAGCGAGTGGCTTCTGGCCAAAAGGTGAGAAGATTTATGGACTATTTTATGTGGAGATCATAGCCCCATGACACAAATGCGGGGACAGGGTGCAATAACCAGTACCCTGCAGTGTACCATGACAAGCACCAGGCACAGCTACAAACAGTCCTTGGCCCGCAAGCATCCACCTTGGCCAGGCCGGAGCTTTGGTTCAGGGCAAGTGGTGCAATCTCATGTCCCAGTCTCTGATGATGGTCGTGAGGCAGATCAGAGAAAACTTCAGACAGACTCTTACAATGGGTCATGTGAAAGATGAAGAACATTGCCCCATATGATTTTTAACAGATGGCCCATTAGAAGATGATATCTCCAAAATAGATAAGAATCACTGCCCCACCTGGTTGTGGCAGATGGTAATAGAATACATAGTTTTGGGCATATATTTACATTGTAACCTAGGACATAATCCACCCCTTATTCTATTACCATCTCCATCATACCCAAACCAATACTCTCTTATAGACTGTCCCGGGTTGGTGTTATGTCTGCTCCTCTCCCTGCCCCCACACCTCGCTGTTTGCATGGAGCTGCCTGCTGCTGGTGCCACCTCTCCCTCACCCAGAGAGGGGGGGCCCAGCTGTGCTGCTTGGCTTGCCCAGCTGCCACTGCTGCTTGCTGCCTCAGCTTCTGCTGCTGCTTTGCTGCTACTCCTGCTGCTGCTGCCCCGCTGTATTTTTCCCCCCCCCTTCCTGCTGCTGTTGCCCCAGCTGCCGCTGCTGCACTGCTGCTGCCCCAGCTGCCACTTGTCCCCATCCCTTCTCCCCTTCATCTCGAAAATCTGTACCGGCTCTGGACGGGACCTGAACATCAGGGACTGCCTCTGGAGTCTGCCAAAGAAGCTTTTTCGCCCTTCCCAGCAGTGACTGTCTGAGCTCGTCCATCCTCGCTCGTTTTGGTGAAAACGTTTTTGTCATCTGAGATTGTACTTTCCTTGTCCTGGGGAGTATTTTTTTGTGCTTGTTAATAAATAGATTTTTTCCACTTTACCTCTGAGGAAGTTCTTCCCGAACCTGTAGGTGGGAGGGGAAGAGTTTTTGGGGGTTTGTTTTTTGGGGAGCTCCTTTGGAGATTTTCCCCTAATTTGTCCTAAACCAGGACAAATATTATTTGGTGCCCAACGTTAGGGGCAAGAGTAAGTGGAAAAAACTTTATTACTTTGTAACTGTATATCGGTATAGATTTATAATGCTTTTTGAGATGGATTTTGGTATGTGGTTTTGGATACTAGGGTTTTTTAAGGTTTTAATACCTCTTTGGGGTTATTTTCCTATCCAGAAATAGCTCCAGTTCTGTTCCTTATTTGTAGTTTTTATACTAGAGGGAAAATGACCAAAATATTTATCAGACTGGACTTGGTTGCAATGGCTTGTAAAAGGTTTATAAAGATGCTGGAATCAGTTCCAGGGATATGTTCTGGATCCTGGTTGTGGATATGCATTCAGTTTGTTAGAGGAGAAGCAGGGGAGGAGGCTTTTCAGCCTTTGCTTCCCTTTGTCTCCTCTGAATTTTTTACATCGTTATTAGGAAATGTGCAGTTCTCCTTGAGTATTAAAGAGATCATCTTTCTGATGTTTAATTTTGTAAGCTTCCTCTACACGGTTTACAGTTTATATAAAATCAGGGCTGAGATTTCTAGAGGTGCTGGTGCGATTCCTGACTTAGGAGCAGAGCAAAGTGTGAGGAGTCCTGAGTGGTGTGGGAAATGGCAGGACCTGGGCCAAATGTTAAAGGAGTTTTCTGATCCTATGGTTTGGGACTTTTCACATGAGCAAATTCAGAACCCAGCTGAGGTGGTAAAATATTTGAAAGAGAAGTGCCACAATAACTCTAGGGAAAAAAAGATTACTGCAGTGAGTTGGGCCCTGGCACATGTTTATCGTACCCTGTTAGATAGTGTAGGATCACAGACAGAAGACAGGGAACAGGGAGATAAATTAGTTACCATCCCAGTGACTCAGGCTGTAGTCAACACCCCAGGCTCGAGGACAGGGGCAAAATTAGATAATAAGCTTCAACCAATGGCCGTGGCTACTAGCACCAGAAGTGGAAAACGTACAGCTAAGATTGATCAACCAGTGGAGGAAGATGATGATGATGCAGGAGAAGGACCCTCAACGCCTCCTGAAATGAAACCCGGAGTTAAGGTGACTGGTGCAAGGTCAGAGAGCAAGACTGAGTCCTTTTCCTTGAAGGACCTTCGTGGTCTAAGGAAGGACTATACAAGACGACCTGATGAATCCATAATTAGTTGGCTGGTCCGGCTTTGGGAGGTGGTAGGCGAGGCTACCATCCTGGATGGCACTGAAGTGAGACATTTGGGATCCCTATCTCATGATCCGGTCATCGATCAAGGAATGATGAGGGGGGCTAACCCTCAAAGCCTCTAGGCACGGGTATTGGATAGTGTGGCACAAAGATATCTGTGTGCCGATGACCTGTACATGCAGCAGACTCGGTGGAAAACCACAGAGCAAGGGATCCAACGTCTGAGGGAGATGGCAGTGGTGGAGATTATTTTTTCGGATGGTATAACAACTAGGAATCTGGACCTGGTACCATGCACCAAGGTAATGTGGAGAAAGCTTGTACGACTGGGGCCACCTGAATATGTGTCCACTCTAGCGATAATGAAGCGGGATGAGGTGTATGAGACTGTACTCGACATGGCAAAGAAGCTTCGTGCCTATGCAGATTCTGTACATGGACCAACCCATGCTAGAATTGCAGCTGTGGAAACACGCTTGCAGAACTTAGAGGATATTATAGAGGACAATCATCGGAGACTTAGAGAGGAAATTAAGGAGGACCCCCTCCAAATTCAGCCTTACCCTGGCACACAACGTAGACATTCCCCCGATGGGGAGACGAGGTACACTCCCCAGGCCGAGTTCTGGTTTTTTTTTGCGGGATTGTGGAGAGAACATGAGGAGGTGGGATGGAAAGTCTAGCACAACGGGTGAGGGATTTGAAGGAAGGCAAGATTGAAAGAGGAAGTTCCACCAAACGGAGAGCCGTTCCTGTTTCTTGTAGCCAAAATGCCAAACACGATAATGATAATGACATGTCTGACCCTCTTGAGGGAACCTCTAAGATGTATGCCTCAGAAAAGAAGGATACCAAGGCTTAGAGGGGCCCTGCCTCTAGCCAGGGTGAGGCGTGTTTTTGGGACCGTATGGATTCGGTGGCCTGGCACATCGAAACCACGGAAGTATAAAGCTTTAGTGGATACAGGAGCACAGTGTACAATAATTCCATCAAGATATGTGGGGGAAGAATCCATTTCTATTGCTGGTGTGACAGGTGGGTTGCAGGACTTCACCCTGGTGGAAGCTGAAGTGGGTTTAACTGGAAAGGATTGGACGAAACATCTCATTGTGACTGGTCCAGAGACCCCATGCATTTTGGGCATAGATTACCTTTGGAGCGGATATTTTAAGGACCCAAAAGGACTCAGATGGGTATTTGGAATAGGAGCTGTGATGGCAGAGCACATCCGGCAATTAAACACCTTGCCTGGACTGTCCGAGAATCCGATTACAGTAGAACTCCTGAAAGGAGAAGAGCAACGGGTACCAATTGCCACTTCAACAGTGCATCGCCGGCAATACAGGACAACTCGAGATGCTGTGATCCCCATTCACAAGATGATCCGTGAGCTGGAGATCCAAGGGGGGATCAGCAAAACCCACTCACCCTTCAACAGCCCCATCTGGCCTGTGTGCAAATCTAATGGAGATTGGAGATTGACTGTGGACTATTGTGCATTGAATGAAGTGACTCCACCACTGAGCGCTGCCGTGCCGGATATGCTGGAGCTGCAGTATGAGTTGGAGTCCAAGGCAGCAAGGTGGTATGCCACCATTGACATCGCCAATGCGTTTTTCTTCATTCCTTTGGCGGCAGAGTGCAGTTTTTCCAAATTTCTAATAAATTGTATCTTCCTCTTGAATCTCCCCCATATTTAATTTGTTGTACCTTTGCCATTTTTGTCTTTTGCCCCCCAGATTCCCCAAAATAATAAATCCTTTTTATTCTATGCAAAAGACCTCCCTCTCCTCCTCGCCTCCTTCAGACGCAATCTGAAGCCAAAAGGCCATGGAGCAACAGCTCAAGCCACATCTCAGGCCTCCTGTTCCTGGAGTGTGACGCACTCTAGGCACAGGACCACAGTGGCAAAGTGAGTGCAGTTATGGCCGTTATGTCCTGCACCTGTGGCCCACCGGGGCCTGGCCTGGGCAGCAGCATTTTCCAGCGCTGGAGGGACTGAGAAAAGACTGAGCTGAGCTACCACCCACAGGAGAGACACTTTCTGAATTTATCATCTCTTCAGAGCAGTCAGAGGCTTTGTTGTTTGGTATTGTAAATTCTTTCTGCTGGGCAGTGCTTTGCCTCTTGAATAAACAAGTTTTTTTCAACTTCTCTCCGAGGAAATTTCTTCCTGAACTGGTTGGGGAAGGGGGTTGCTTGGGTTTGCTTCCTGGCGGGGCCCTTATGAGGTTTTCTCCCAAATTTGCCCTAAACCAGGACAGAAAAACAGCCAAATGCCTCATCATCTAATTAGTGACGTGCATGAATGGATGAACGAGATTCCCACAGTCTCTACCTCCTATCCAGTGAAACCACAGCCAAGGCAAGAGGCTTGGCAGAATCGGGGGGGAAAGAAGACCCTGCTGAGCCTGGTGCACACTCGGCAGTGGGGTGATCTCCTGCTGGCATTCTGGCCATTCATACCACTACTCTGGTCATTTTGGTGAGCAGACCTGGCCTCCTGGGTGAGGAGGGAAGGCCTCCCATGCTGGTGGCAGGCAGACCATGTGTGAGAGCCCAGTGGGTAGAGTGTTTCCCAGGCCTGGGTTCTGGTGCTGTCCCTGCTGAGTGCCAGAACGGCTCCTGGCAAGACCTGCCACACGTTCCTTCCCCTGCCCTCACCTCCCTGAACCACCAGTACCCACTGCAGTCCATGGTGACATCAGAGCTGTCTCCAGCCTGTTCAAAACGAGAGAGATCACAAACAGGCACAGGGTGTCCATGGTGACATCTCAAGTCTCTATGGGTTTCTGAAGAGCACATGAGGCCACAGTGACTCCATGGTGATGTGTCAGACTGCTTTCATCTTCCAAAGACTTGTGAGGTCCCAAGCCGTCACCAGAGGACAACAGAGGTGTCTCTACATGCCATGGAGCCCATTTGGCACAGGCACTCACTGAGGTTCCATGGTTACATCCCAGTCGCCTCTATGATCCTAAAGAACACTGAGGTCATGTGCAATCCCAAGGGCTCCGTGGTGACATTCCAGGAGTCTCTCATTTGCCAAACCACACTGACTTCACAGGCTGTCACAGGGTCTCAATGGCAATACCACAAGTGTCTCCAGGCTGCTAAGCAGCTGTGATATCACAGGCACTCACAGGTACTTTACAGTGACATTCCAAGGGTGTGGAAGGCTGCAAAAGAACCATGAGGTCACACACTGTTACAGGAATTCCACAGGGACATCCCAGGGGGCTCCAGGCTGCTAAAGAAGTGCTTTCCCACAGGCACTCAGAGGGGTTCCATTGTGACATGCCAGTGGTCACTATGCTCCTAAAGAACAGTGAGGTCATAGGCAGTGACAGCAGTTCTGTGCTGACATCCCACGTGTCTCCACCCTGTCAAAGAACTCTGATGTCACTGGCACTGACAAGGGCTCCATGGTGACATCCCAGGTTTCTATAAACTAGTAAAGAGCACTAAGGTCAAAAGCCCTCCCAAGGCTTCCATCCTCACACCCCAGAGGGAGACAGGTTTTTAAAGAGTCCTGAGCTCACCTGCACTCACAAGGCTTCCACGGTGACATCACAGGGCTCTCTGGGGTTTCTATGGAGCCAGGAGGTCCCTGGCAGTGACAGGCACTCCGTGGTCACATCCTAGAAGAATCTGGGCTGCTAAAGAGAGGTCAGGAGCAGTCACAGGTACTCCATGGTGTGAAAAGTAAGGTTCACTTTCCTAGTAAATTTCAAAACGTTTAATAAAAGAAAATAAGAGACAAAGAATAAAGCAAAAGGTTATAAAGGTCAGGTGCTTGACATTCAGCCAAGAGCACACACTAACTCAGAAATCACTTCCTTACCGTGCCCCGCTGCTCGCCCAGCACAGCCTCCTCCTCTCCCGTCGCCGCCCAGGGTCCCTCACGCTCGGCTGGCGGCGACGGGAAAAGCCCTTCCCGTGGTGCCCCGCGCCACCGCCGAGCCTGAGGGAGCCTGAGGGGCGGCGCGGGAAGCGAGGGGAAAACAGAAGGAAAAACAGAAATCAGAAAGAAAAGCCGGCATGGCGGTGGCGGAAAAGGGAGACTAACAACTACCGCACTCCCGTCTAAGACTCCTGCCCATTCCCGCACCTCCGCCTGCCGCGTCAAAAAATAAAACGCCCCGCACCAGAAACACAAAATTCCCTCCCCTCAGAGCGCAGAACCAAAGCAGAAAGCCGCCAAGGGCGCCCGGCCCTGCGCTGTCACAGCGGGCGGGGGAACCCGGGCCGGGCCGGTCGCTTCGGGCCGAGCTCTGGTGACAGCAGGGCCGAGACGACGCAGGCGGAGCGAAGGGAGGCAACAGAAAATATGAAGGAAAATAAATCTTAAAAAAAAAAAAGAAATCCGGTAGGTAGGGCCCGATGGTGAAAAGAACGGAGCACTATTCTGGGGGCTGGTGGCTCTCCGGGGCAGAGAAGCATCGAGCACCCAGCCCGAGCCGCCTGCGGCCGCTTTCATCAGAGCCCGGAGGCGGCCTCTTTTGCCCTCACTTTCCTCCTGAAGTAAAGGCTCCTCGAGTGAGTTATGAACTCCTGTGAGTTATGAACAAGGTTGTTAAAACGTTAAATGTAGTTACTTACAAATGTTACTGTTAGTTCTGGCAAAATGTGTAATGTGTATTCCCCAGTTCATTTCCCATCCAGTTGGTCGTGTATTCCCCAGTTCATTTCCCATCCCGTTTGTTGTATTCCTTGCCCCAGTTCGCCATTTCCGGTCCTGTCGCTTCTGTGTACTTGTTCCCTTCCCCCTTCTTCTGGTTAGGTTGCTGCTGTTCCCCGTCTGTCCTTCAAACTATTAGCCCAGCCAGTTATAGGCAAATCAGGAGACTCCCACGAGGCATGGCTCCGGGGCGGAAGTTCAGCCAAGACGACAAACCTCCAAAAGCAACAAGTAAGCACCAGATAAAAGACTATGAGTGGTACCAGTGAGTATGCCAAAACGTCTAGCTACTGGAAATAGTCTCCAACAGTCCACTAACACCTCAAAGGCAGTGCAGCAGAGTGACTCCCTAGACAACACGAGACAGCTGAGTTCCTGGGAACGCCCGCGAGGACGGAGCCCCCGACTCTGCAGCATCAGCGGCAGAATCATGTTGGAGCCTCCTCCTCAATGTTGGAACTGGCGGGAGCAGCAGTGGTGGGTCCCCTGCCATAGCTGTCCTAAAAAAGCTGTTCAATAAAGGCTTCAAAAGGGGGATCCGTCTCCTGGTCTTGTTTTTAACACCTCCCAGCTATTGCCAGATTCAGTCATCAGTACTTATCAAATATTCCTGTCCCAAACATTCCGCCGAGCAGGAAACCAGGCTAAGCTGTTCTATGTTCATTCTGTCACTTACGTCCACCTCAGCTGTGCAAGTCAAGCCGAGAGGAGAGGAAGATGCTAAGATCACTTTGAGAGGCTATGATTTTGAATAATGCATGAAGGCCTATGAATATGCAACAGGTTGATGCATTTATAGCAGTGTTTTCTGAGTTAGTGTGTGCTCTTGCCTAAATGTCAAGCACACGGCCTTTATAATTTTTTGCTTTACAGCTTGTCTCTTATTGTCTCTTATTAAACATTTTTAAATTTACTAGGAAAGTGAAACTCGTTTTTACAAGCAGGTAGTCTATTTATTATGACGACACTTCATTAAACTATGCCTTTTAAAAAGAAAGCTATATTTAAAAAAAAAAAATTTAATACTACGCATACAGTATTTATCTGAATATTAGCGAGAAGCCAATTCCATAATATGTATTTGGAACAGCAGCAGACCCGCAGCGCCTAGCGCTCCCCACTCCCACCCCACCTGCGTCACCCCCTCGCATCCAGCGACCCCCGGGAGCGGAATTTGGGCTCGGGGGGAGGGGCACGGCACGGACGGATCTGCACTGGGGGGCCCCGAGCCTCCTGCCCATCCCTGTGAAGCGCGGAAAAACACACAAAATAAGTTCCAAGAGTAGGAATGTATTTATTCAGCGCGAGGGACGTGGGGCATAGCTCCTCCAAAAACACGCACACCTTTGGCGACCTGCACCTCTCTTTTTATTCTCTACAAACTAGGATTGCACAATACACCTAATACATATTCATTGCCTGCCCCGCTTCATATTAAAATAATCCCAACGCATCTTTCCGGCAGCACACTGCTCCTTAAGATATAGAAAACAGTACTCCTCTTAGCTGAACTTTTCATCTTGTCTCCTTAAACATGATCTTTGTAGTCCTTTGGTCATCTTCCGGACTTTAATTCCAGTTTCCCTGGGTTCAGGGATCTAGAGAATCCCCCTTATCCTGTGGTGCCTTTGTCCTCGCATCCTGTTCGCCCACTCCAGCTCTTTATCTTATCCTGTAGCCTTGCTCTCCCCCTGTTCCTGTAAGCACCGTAAATTCCATCAAACATACGGTTTTGTCAGCCCCCTTCTAGTCAAAGCATTTCTCGAGGCTCGATTCCTAATTCTCAGTTTCTCTGTCTCCCCTGCAGGCTCAGGGGGTGCTGCCCCCTCCCCAACAGCCGCTGCTGCGGCGGCCCTGGGGCACAGCGGGTGGCAAAGGGGGGCGGGATGCGAGCGGGGGAGCAGCGGGAGGAAGAGGAGGAGAGAGGAAGGGGAGGAGAGAGGAAGGGGAGGAGCAGGAGCAGGAGGAGCAGGGAGAGGAGCAGCAGCCGCAGGCGGAGAATCGCGGTGTTCCAGTGCGAGCCCGCTGAGCCCGCAGCTCCGCTGGCCCCGGCAGCATCGCATTCCTGCATCCCGCGGGTGAGCGCGGAGGGAAGCTCGCCCCGGGGCTATCGCGGCAGCTCCGGCACGGTTGGTTGGGTTTTGGTGTTTTGGGGGATGGACGGTGGTGTTTGTGCCTCGCAGATTCGGGAATCGAGTCCCAAATATATTTGGGTGTCCCTGGGAGAGGTATTGTTTTATTGATATGAGGAGGGGATGTTTTCGGCTCTTGCAGGAATCCAAAGCTGAGCCGTAAATGCTTCTTGGGGGGATTTGGAGGGGCCCACATGGCGATCTCCCGGTCCCGATGGGGCGGGACATCGGTTTTGGGATCCCCGGGAGAGGCGTGGGATGAAAGGCGGGAGCCCCGGTGTGGGGAGAGGGGCGTCAGCAGAGCTGGGGGACCCCCGGCATCCTGGAGGGGAGGTGGAGCCGAGAGATGAGTGGGGTCCGGCCCCCCCCGAGCCTGGAAGTGCTGGTGGGGAGTGGGGGGAAGGCCTGAGTGCCTGCCCGGGGGGGGAGCCGAGTCAGGGCAGGATGAGCCCTGGGACCTCCGAAACACTCTCAGCATGCCTGAGCAGGACCCGGGAGAGGGGGGATCCCCATGAGCCACGGGCCCCCCAACAGCTCTGAGAACATGGACCCCCATAACCTCAAAGTGAGGACAGTGCAAATAGGGATCTCCTGGTAGAGTGTTTTTGGGCTCCTTCATGATTTTTGTAGCTCTTTATGGATACCAGGCACCCGGGGACTTCTTGAGTTGCACTCGAAGATCAGGACCTTCAAGGCACATGCATTCACGTTTAGTTTTTCCCCTAAACCAGGATTTTCCATTCCCAAGTCTTTTCCAGATGGAGGAGAAGGCTGTAAGGAAGAAGAAGATGCCCCGGGACAGCCAGGCAGGTGAGGAGGAAGTCACTGCCCCTTTTCCCCTCTGTCTCCTGGGTTTGGACTGGAGGGATCTCCTTCTCCATCCCTGTGGCACGGAGGCAAATCCCATCCTCTCCTTGTCCTTCCTTCCCTCAGATAAGGAGCTGAGGACAGAGACTATGGAGGACAAATCCCTGAAGCAGAACCTCGTGGAAGAGGCCTTTGGGAGCAGCTCCACAGCGCAGGAATCCAATGGGGAGGAAAAGCCCCGGAGATCCTGCATGAGGAGGGGCACAAAATCCAGCCCAGAATGGTCTCAGGTGGAAAAAGCCAGCCTGTGCCAGGAAGGCAGCCAGAGATCTGGCCAGAGCTCTGAGCTAGTGGTCCATGAGCAGCTTCATGAGTGCAAGAAGCCCCTCCAGTGCTTGGAATGTGGGAAGAGTTTCCGCACAAGCTCCCACCTGAACCGCCACCAGTTGATCCACACCGGGGAACGGCCCTATGTGTGTGGGAAATGTGGGAAGGGATTCAGAGACACCTCTGACCTGATCCGCCACCAGAGAGTGCACACTGGGGAACGGCCCTACGAGTGTGGGGAATGTGGGGAGGGATTCAGCGTCAGCTCCCACCTGATTGTCCACCAGAGGATCCACACTGGGGAACGGCCCTACGAGTGTGGGGAATGTGGGAAGAGCTTCAGACTGAGCTCCAGTTTGTCCCGCCACCAGATGATCCACACTGGTGAACGGCCCTACAAGTGTGGGGAATGTGGGATGGGCTTCAGGAAGAGCTCCCACCTCACCCGCCACCAGATGATCCACACTGGGGTACGACCCTATGTGTGTGGGGAATGTGGGAAGAGCTTCCGTGACAGCTCTGGCCTGATCATGCACCAGGCAATGCATGCTGGGGAATGCCCCTACAAGTGCTCAGAATGTGGGAAGAGCTTCAGCCAGAGATCCAACCTGATTGTCCACCAGAGGATCCACACTGGGGAGAAGCCCTATGAATGTTCTGAGTGTGGGAAGAGCTTCACCTTGAACTCCAACCTGGTTGTTCACCAGCGGATACATACCAGGGAGAAGCCCTATGAGTGTCCTGAGTGTGGGAAGAGCTTTCAGCAGAGATCCCATCTGCTCAAGCATCAGCAGATTCACACACAAGAGAGGCCCTTCCGCTGCCCCGAATGTGGGAAAGGCTTTAAGAAAAACTCCACGCTCGTCACCCACCAGCAGATCCACACTGGGGAGAGGTCCTAACAGTGTCCCCAGTGTGGGAAGAGCTTCTCCCAGGACTCTGCTGTGACCCAGCACCAACGGGGGCACCGGTAAGGGAAGCCCTGTGAGTGCCCCGCATGTGGGAAAAGCTTTGTGCGCTGCTCCAGCTCCATCCCCACTGGAGGACCAAGTTGGATGCTCCCCGTTGGGCAGAGCCTTGGTGATCCATGGTCCTGGTGATCCATGTTGGGAACACCTGGCTGGTGGTCTCCACAACTTCCTGGCTCTCCGTGGGCACCTGGACTCAGCAGGCCAAAAATCCATTGGGATGCAGACTGATGTCAGGAATTCATTTGGGACAGCGGGTTTTACTTTTCACCCCAAAAATTTTGCTTTTTGCATCCAGTCATTTTTTCTGGCAGCATCAAGGAATACTGGATGGCCCTTGAGGTCTTTACCAACCTAAACCATTCCATAATTTTACTTCTCTCTGGGCCACAGGCACCTTCCACAGCCAACAATGATGGACTGGGGCAGAAAACCAAGATTTTGGAGAGAATGGAGTGGAAAGGCCTCTAAAAAAGGTTCTTTCACTCACCCAAGCACATGCATACTCAGCATGGACAGGTAAATCCTTTTATTTTGGCCTTGATTTTATTTCATTTTTCTTCATTTCTTCACACAACATTAAAGTAACAATAAAGACCTTGCACTAAGACATGGACGGGGACATTGTGGGATGTGGATGGGGCATGGTGGGGACTGGGACATGGATATGGACATGGATATGGGTGTGGGTGCGGATATGGATATGGATATGGATATGGATATGGATATGGATATGGATATGGATATGGATATGGATGTGGGTGTGGGTGTGGACAGGCCTGTGGATAGAGATATTGGGCATGGAGAGTCACAGACACAGATGGTTACATAGAGGTTTATCCCATGGATGTGGACATGGGGGACAAGTGATGGCCTTTATCCCAATGTGAAAAACTTGGTTCACTTTCCTGGTAAATTTAAAAAAGTTTAATAAAAGACGATAAGAGACAAACAATGAAACAAAGGTTATAACGGCTGGGTGCATGACAGTCAGCCAAGGGCACATACTAACTAAGAAAACACTTTATTAAGAGCATGAACATGTTGCATATTCATAGATCTTCATGAATTATTCAAAATCACCCCCCACACTGTAAATCAACCTTTTTTTTTTCTTTTTTTTTTTCCTTTTTTTTTTCTTCTCTCTTTGTAGCTCCTTCCTTTCACCACGCTACCTGATAACACAGATCAGTAAATTCCTTTCCTGGAGTTCTGATGTTCATCACCCCTGTGTTCATCCAGAGAGGATAATCCAAGAATGTGAAGAATTTCCTAATTATCTTTTTACCATTCTCTGAGTTACTTACATGAACAAAAGTTTTTTACATCACTATGTTAGAGACCAAGAAAAGTAGATAATTATCACTCTGTTATTTCTAAGTTTTGTTCATAGCAGAACAAAAAACTATATTCACCCAGCAAAGTTTCCCAACATTATACATATAGCATTCATTTTAATATTTGTGAAAAGCCAATAATATAATATGTACTTATAACATCACACTTGCAGAGAAAGCTGTCAATCAAAAGTGGGGCCAGGATGAAACCTTGTTGTGATACAGGCCATCCCTTGGGGCTCTCTAAACAGGGGTGCAGAGGAGCCCCTTAGAGCTGTGCTGGCTGCAGCAGGGTGGGCAGCAAGGTCCCTGTGAGTGGGGCTCTGTGAGCTGGGAACTCTTCTGATTGCTGCACTCAGAGGGACCCTGCAGACACAGCAGTGTCACCAGAATGTCCCCAAAACTGCTCTGGTGGTGACAGGAATGTCACTGGGACCCCCTAGCACCCACATACAGCACAAATGGCTCTGGTGGGCACCCTGCAGAGACAGCAGAGTCACTGGGAACCCCAACCAGGGACTGTGCAGGGACAGCAGTGTCACTGGGACCCCCAAACAGGGACTGTGCAGGGACAGCAGAGTCACTGGGACCCCCAACCAGGGACTGTGCAGGGGCAGCAGTGTCACTGGGACTCCCAAACAGGGACCCTACAGGGACACAGTGTCACTGGGACCCCTCCTACCCCACCGGGTCTGTCACTGCTGTCACAACTACAGCACTCTTTACACCTCCCTGGAAGGAGGCTGTAATCAGATGGGGGCTGCTCTCTTCACCCAGGCAACCACTGACAGAACGAAAGGACACAAGCTAGGAAAAAATTCTTTACTGAAAGGGTGATTGGGCATTGGAAGGGGCTACTCAGAGAGGTGGTAGAGTCACCACTCCTGGAGGTTTATAAAAACAGATTGGATGTGGCACTCAGTGCCATGGTTTAGTTGATGAGGTGCTGTTAGGTCATAGGTGTGACTTTTTGATCTTAGAGGTCTTTTCCAACTCAGTTAATTCTGTGAACTGTGGTGCCACTGTGACTTTTCCTCTCCTGGAGGAGCCTCTTGCACAACAGCCCCTGGAGGAGGGGACAGGGACAGCTGTGTGCCACCCCCAGGACCAGCACCCTTGGAGGGGGGATGGGTCTGGGGTAGGGGGTGCCCAACTTATGATTGATGAACTGGGAGGTTGGGTGAGAGGGGGTGGAGTCTCATTTTAGGGCTTCTTGCAGACCCCCAGGGCATCCTCCCATCTGGGTCTGGAGGGGCCCAGAGCCAGCACACCCAGTACCCCCAGACCACCCCTCTTTCCCTGGGAAACATCCCCCAGAGATGCCAAATCCTGCTGGTATCTGGTGCAGCCAAGCTTTGGGTAGGCAAAGGGAAGCTCAGGGGGACAAGGGGACCAGAGGGGTTTATCCTGCTCCTGGTTCAGTGCCCAGTTCCAATGCCCAGCCCCAGTATCCAGCCTTAGTGTCCAGCCTCAGTGCCCAGTTCTGGTGTCCATTCCCAGTGTCCAGCCCCGGTGCTGATGTCCAGTGCCAGTGCCCAGTGCCTGTGTCCAGTCTCAGTGCCCATCCCAGCTGTGCAGTCCAACTGTCCAGTCCCCAGTGTCAGTGCCCAGTCGTGGTGTCCAGCCCCAGTGCCCAGCCCCAGTTCCAGTTCCCAGCCTCATTTCCCAGGCCTGATGCCATGATGCCAAGCACTTATCCAGGACAGTCCCACCCCAGTCCCAGACGGGTGCCAGCCCCGATACCAGCTGTGTGCCAGATGTGTGCCAGTGTCACCCCTGTCCTGGGGGACAAGGACAGCCATCAGCAGGGCCCAGGGCCGGGTAATGCCACGCCAGTCCTGGAGGGAGCTGAGGCTTTTAACCCTGAAACAGCAGCAAGAAGGAAGCAGTGATGGGGACAGTGATGGGGACAGTGACAATGACAGAACGAGGCAGCCATGCACAGCTTGGTGTGGGGCCTGGAGCATGACATGGGGCATGGTGTGGAGTGTGGTATGGGACATGGGACAGGGCATAGGACACAGGACATGGGACAGGGCACAAGGCACAGGACATGGGACATGACCCTGGAGCATGGCACAGGGCACAGTCAGCCGCAGCACCACCACCCTGAACCCCCTCCCACCAGCCCCACTGGGACACCCACCCCGTGGCAGAGGAGCTCAGTCAGGAGCTGCCCCTGCCTGATACTGAGGCCCCGAGGGGATCCCGGGGATGCTCACCCTGCACTGCCTGGCTCTCCAGGGTGCTGCAGACCCTGAGTGCCTGCCCCAGTGCCATGGTGGTGACAGGGGAGCCACCCCAGGGGACTCGAGGGTGTCCCTGGTGTCAGTCACAGAGTCCATGTGGTGTGGGGGACACCCGTGTGTATGCCAGGGGGTACAGGGGTAGCAGGAGGCAGGGGCATATGGGGAGAAGGGTAGGGATGGGGTTGAGGGGGGACAGACACCCAAAAATGCATCAAAGCCAGGGAGAGGGCACTCAAAATTGTGGGAAAGGACCAAAATCTGAACAATGCACATATAACTGGGGAAAGGACCCAAAATGGGGGAAAAAAAGCCAGAAAAAGAGGAAAGGACCCAAAACAGGTTAAAGGATCCAAAAGAGGCAGAAAATACCCAAATCAGGGAGAAAAGGCACAAAACCAGAGGTCAAACAGTCGTGGGGTGCTGTGGGGTGTCCCTGTCTGTGCCGGGACAGGCACAGATGCTCAGTGCAAGGAACAGCTACGGGAAAATCCTACGTGTGAAAAACGAGGTTCACTTTCCTGGTAAATTTTAAAAGGTTTAAGTAAAAGACAATAAGAGACAAAGAATAAAGCAAAAGTTTATAATGGCTCGATGTCCCCATTGTTTCTTTGCAGGTGCTTCCACCCCTGTCCCCACTGTTTCTGCAGGTGTCACCCACTGTCCCCTCACCATGCCGGTGTGTCCCAGCAACCAATTGTGCCAGGGCAGGGTGGGGAACTTGTTCAGCTGGTGACAGGTGGCCTGGAATCAGGTGACAACCAGCAGCGCATCCCAGAGCCACCGCAGGAGCAAGGGCCACCACGAAGGTGCCCAGGGCCACCTGCAGCCAGGGAACCCAGCGCGGCGGCCACCGCCCTGGAGCCACTCCTGGGGACAGGCTGGGGACAGAACAAGGGCCAGGTGGAGCGGTGTCACCCACGGGTCACGTGGTGGCCCCGCGCTGGTTGTCACCGCATCCAGCTTTTGTCCCAGTGCGTGTCCTGGTGGCAGCACGCTCTGACACGTCATGGTGGCAGCGTCCCCACGTGTGTCCTTGTGACATCGTGTCCCCGCCCTCCTCCCGTGTGTCCCCGTCTCCCTGCGTGTGTCCCTGTACTCCGTGTCCTCCTCAGTGTATCACTGTCCCCCAACCGTGTGTCCCTGTCCCCTCCGAGTGTCCCCATCCCCCTCTCCCCCGTGTGTCTCTGCTCCCTTCTGTGTGTCCCTGCCCCTCCCTGTGTCCTCTGCTTCTCAAACCCAGTGGGACCAAAGTCCCCGAGGTCCTGGGGCCGTGTCCCGTGGGATGTCCCCATGTCCCGTGGGATGTCCCCATGTCCCACAGGGTTTCTCCATGTCCCATAGTGTAATAAGTACATATTACATTATTGGCTTTTCGCAAATATTAAAATGAATGCTATATGTATAGTGTTGGAAAACTTTGCTTTGTGAATATAGTTTCTTTTTGTTCTGCTATTAACAAAACTTAGAAATAATAGTGTGAGGGGACATAAGGAATGACTGGGGTGGTGGCACTTGGGGGCCAGTGAGGACAGGGTGGTGGCACTGGCAAAGGGACAGTGAGGATAGAGTGGTGGCACCTGCAAGGGGACAGTGGGGATGGACACACAGGTCCCCAAGGCTGGCAGTGCCCTGAGGGCACATGTGTCCCCAAGCCCATGTGTGCCCCCAGTGATACAGATGTCCCCTGTTGTCCCCAGGGCCAGAGCACGGAGCAGGGTCTGCAGCCGGTGGACACCTTGGTGGCCCAGTACCGTCATGGCTGCCGCTGGTGGGGACTTCCCTGGCTGCCTGTCCTGCGCCTCTTCCATCCCAGCACCCTTCGGCCACTCCTCAGTGCCTCAGGTAGGACATGGGACACCAGATGGGTCCCCAGGGCCACCCATAGCTGTCACTGCCCCTGGCACAGAGACCTGGCAGTGCCCAGGCAGTGGCCACCAACCCAACCCCACAGGTCCCCAGAGGTGTCACCATGGCCAGGCCAAACGCCACACCAGAGTGGCCACCAACCTGTCCTTGAGGTTCCCTAAGGCCAGCCAAAGGGGTCACTGTGTCCAGCCTCTGGTTGTCCACAACCCCCATACTTTTTGTGGCCATGGGTGCTGGGAGAGGGTCCCCATTGTGGGTTAAGGGGTACAGACAGGGTGCCTCATCCCAGTGTCCCCACCCAGTGAATCCCTGCCCACCCCGTCCTTGTGAGTTGCAGCTTTCGTGGCCCCCAAGGATAAAACATTCTATGGCTTCCTCAAGCCCTGGCTTGGTAAGTGGAGGAGGTTGGGCGGGGACAGCACCTGCGGGTGTCACACAGGTGGGGACAGCAGCCCTGGGTGTTACGTGGGTAGAGACAGCAGCGCTGGGTGTCACACGGGTGGGGACAGCAGCTGGGTGCCCCCACTGGATCCAGGTGTCACAGGGGAGGACACAGCAAGTTTTGGGGACAGAACCCTTGGGCACCCACAGTGGATGCGGGTGTGTCACAAGGGCAGTGGGAGACAGGGACACCTCCAGGGTGTCCTGGGCCGACCCCGCTGTTCCCTCCTCAGGGGAGAGGCTGCTGCTGAGCAGCGGACAGCGCTGGGCTCGGCACCAGTGGCTCCTGACTCCTGCCTCCCACTGGGATGTTCTCTGGGCTTACCCGGGAATCTTCAACCAGAGCACCCGCGTGCTGCTCGTGAGAGATCCGAGAGTCCCCACTGCACCCCAAATCCTGACCTGCACCCCAAATCATAAGTGCTGCACCCTACATCCTGATTTCTGCCTCTAACTCTGACCTGCATCCCAAACCCTAAGTCCTACACCCAAAAATCTGTCCTGCACCCATTGCTGCACCCTGAGTCCTGTCCTGAACCCCAAATCGTAAGTGCTGCACCCAAAATTCTGACTTGCACCCCAAATCCTGACCTGCACTCCAAACTCTTACCCGCATCCCAAACTGAGTCCTGCACACAAAATTCTGTCCTGCATCCACTGCTGCACCCTGAGTCCTGTCCTGAACCCCAAATCTTGTCCTGTCCCATACCCCAAACCTGCCCCCAAACCCAACTCCACCCATCATTCATCATCACATCCCTGTCCCACACCCCCACCCCAATTCTTGCCCCTCTCCCACCCTGTCCCACCCCCCAATTTATGCCCTGCCCCCATCCCCTGTCCCTGTTCCCTCCCTGACCCCATCCATCCCCCCAAGCCAAGTGGGGGGCAGCAGGAGTGGCAGCTGCCAGGGGGCGGCTGGAGATGGAGGTGCTGCAGCCCCTGAGCCTCCTCACCCTGGACACGCTCCAGAAGTGCATCTTCAGCCGCGAGAGCCACTGCCAGGAGTGAGTGCCACCTGTCCTCACTGGGCATCCTGGGGGCCACAGTGACCTCACCATTGTCCCTGCTGGCCATCCTGGAGGCTGTGGTGACCCCACCATCGTCCCTGTTGGCCATCTGGTGTCTGTGGTGACTGCAAAGCCCCACCATAGTCCCCACTGGCCATCCTGTGGGCCATGTGACCCTGCCATTGTCCCCATTAGCCATTCTGGGTGCTCTGGTGACCCTGCCATGGTCCCTGTTGGCCATGCTGGTGGCCCCCATGGCCCTGGCATGGTCTCTGTTGGTCATGCTGGTGGCCCCAATGTCCCCACCACGGTCCCTGTTGGCCATGCTGGTGGCCCCCATGGCCACGCCGTGGTCTCTGTTGGTCATGCTGGTGGCCCCCATGGCCACGCCATGGTCTCTGTTGGTCATGCTGGTGGCCACAGTGTTCCCTCAGTGTCCCTGGTTCCCGCAGGCGGCCCAGCAAGTACATCCAGGCCATCCTGGAGCTGAGCTCGTTGGTGGTCTGGCGCACCTCTGGCCACTTCTCCACCCATGGTGGCTGTACAGGCTCTCCTCTGATGGCTGGTGCTTTGCCCGCGCCTGTGCCACCATCCACGCCTTCACCGCTGACGTGGTGCAGCACCGGCGCCATGCACTCGCCTGCCTGGGCCACCAGGCCTAGCTGGATGGCCACCTGCGATGCAGCATGGACTTCATCGACCTCCTGCTGCTCACCAAGGTGGGTGTGGGGTGGTGGCCAGGGGGACATGGAGGTGGTTGAGAGGGTGGTGGTGGCCATGGTAAGATGATGGTGGCCACAGAGTGGTGGCCATGGGGGATGGTGCTCAAGGGGATGGTGGTGGCCATGGAAGGATTGGCCACAGACCAGTGGCCGCAGGCAACAGTGGTGGCCATGGGCAGCATTGGCCATAGAGCTGGCAGCCAGTGGGGTGGTGGTGCCTGTAGGGTGGTGGCCATGGATGGGATTTGGCCATAGACCGGTGGTCCCAGGTGGCCCATGGCTCACCTTGCCCCCGCAGGATGAGGACGGCCACACCCTGTCGGATGAGGACATTGCAGGCCGAGGCTGACACCTTCATGTTTGAGGGTGAGCAAGAGCTCCCAGGTGCCACTGGGGCAGAGCCACTCCAGTGTCCCCTCACTCATCTGATGTCCCCACAAGCCACGACACTACGGCCAGTGGCCTGGCATGGCTCATCTATAACCTGGCTGGCCACCCTGAGCACCAAGAGCGGTGCCACCAAGAGGTCCAGGAGCTCCTGGCTGGCCGGGACACTCAGACATTAAATGATGAGATGTCCCCAGGGCCACCCCTGGCCGTGTGGCTGGGGAACACGGTGCCTGCTTGTCCCCAGGGAGGACCTGTCCCAGCTGCCCTTCACCACCATGTGCATCAAGGAGAGACTGCGGCTGCATCCTCCTGTCACTGCCATGTCCCAGTGCTGCACCGAGGACGTCCCCCTGCGTGACGGCCGTGTCATCCCCAAGGGTATGGCGTGGCCAGGGTGTCCCCAGTGTCACCACCCACTGCTGTCACCTGCTGTCCCTAAAGTGGCCATTCCCATCCCACCAGGGGTCACCTGCCTGATGAGTATCTACAGGACCCACCACAACCCAGAGCTCTGGCCCGAGCCTGAGGTAGTGCCACCCTACGATGTGTCCCTGTCACTATGGTGGTGACAGCTGTGTCCTCATGGTGTCACTGTCACCCCAGGTGTTCAATCCCCTGAGGTTCAGTCCAGAGAAGAGCAAAGGACTGTCACCCTTCATCCCCTTCTCTGCTGGCCCCAGGCACGTGGTGGGGGGGGGACAGGAGTGTCCCCAAGTGCCACCCCCATCCCTGCTGGGCCCACAGTGGGGTGACAGTGACAATGGGGATGTGGTGGCAGGAACTGCATCGGGCAGAGCTATGCCGTGGCTGAGATGAAGGTAGTGGTGGCACTGACACTGTCCTGGTTTGTGCTGCAGAGGGACACAGCGAGGCCACCCCCGCACCATAAGCCCGAGCTGATCCGGCAAGCCGAGGACGGGATCTGGCTGCTGCTGGAGCCACTGGTGGGAGTGGCCTGAGAGACATGGGTCACCAGAACATGGGGACATCCCGCCAGGCAGGTGTCACACCCAGGGGAGGAGCAGGGAATCAACGGTAGCATGAAGGGGATAGCATCGTGGTGGTGGTGGGGCTGTTTTGTCCTTGGTCATGGAACACTTCATGGCCTGGATGTGTCCACCCATGGACTTGTCCCCTAGGCCGCTTGTCACCATCCATGACTATACACCTCCATGTCACCATCCATGGCCACATTCCCCCATGTCACCATCTATGTCTCTGACCCCCCCAAGCCTGATATGTCCATCCACAGCCCTGCCCATATCCATATCCAAGTCCATGTCTATGTCCATATCCATGTCCCAGTCCACACCATGTCCCCACCCATGTCCCACAATGCCCCATCCACATCTTAGTTCAGTGTCTTTATTTTTACCCCAAAGTTAGGTGAAGGGCTGAAGAAAAACGAAACAAAATCAAGGCCAAAATACAAGGAGTTACCTGTCCATGCTGTCTGAGTATGCATGTGCTTGGGTAGGTAGAAAGAACCTTTTTTTAGAGGCCGTTCCACTCCATTATCTCCAAAATCTTGGTTTTCTGCCCCAGTCCATCATTGTTGGGCTGTGGAAGATGCCTGTGGCCCAGAGAAAAGTCGAATCGTGGAATGGTTTAGGTTGGTAAAGACCTCCAAGGCCATCCAGTATTCTTTGATGCTGCCAGAAAAAATGACTGGATGCAAAGGTGAAATTTTTGTAGTTGAAAGTAAAATTCGCCGTCCCAAATAAATTCCTGATGTCAGTCTGCATCCCAATGGATTTTTGGCCTGCTGAGTCCAGGTGCCCACAGCCAGCCAGGAAGATATGGAGACTACCAGCCAGGTGTTCCCAACATAGATTACCAGGACCATGGATCACCAAGGCTCTGCCCAACGAAGGTAACTGGGGAGCATCCAACGTGGTCCTCCAGTGGGGATGGAGCTGAAGCAGCACATGAAGTTCTTCCCGCATGCGGGGCACTCACAGGGCTTCCCTTACCGGTGCTCCCATTGGTGTCGGGTCACGGCAGAGTTCTGGGAGAAGCTCTTCCAACACTGGGGACACTGTTAGGGCCTCTCCCTGGTGTGGATCCGCTGGTGGGTGATGAGGGTGGAGTTTTTCTTTAAGCCCTTCCCACAGTCAGGGGAGTGGAAGGGCCTCTCCTCTCCTCTACGTGAATCTGCTGATGCTTGAGCAGACTCAATCTCCTCTGAAACCTCTTCCTACACTCAGGACACTCATAGGGCTTCTCCCCAGTGTGGATCCTCTGGTGGACAATTAGGTTGCATCTCTGGCTGAAGCTCTTTCCACATTCTGAGCACTTGTATGGGGATTCCCCAGTGTGTATTGCCTGGTGCATGATCAGGCGAGAGCTGTCACGGAAGCCCTTCCCACATTCCCCACACACATAGGGTCGTACCCCAGTGTGGATCATCTGGTGGCGGGTGAGGTTGGAGCTTTTCCTGAAGCCCATCCCACATTCCCCACACTTGTAGGGCCGTTCACCTGTGTGGATCATCTGGTGGTGGATCAAACTGGAGCTCAGGAAGAAGCTCTTCCCACATTCCCCACACTCATAGGGCCGTTCCCCAGTGTGGATCCTCTGATGGTGGGTGAGTTGGGACTGCATTCTGAAGCCCATCCCACATTCCCCACACTCGTAGGGTCGTTCCCCAGTGTGGATCATCTGGTGGTAGAATAAACTGGAGCTCTGGCTGAAGCTCTTCCCACATTCCCCACACTCGTAGGGCCGTTCCCCAGTGTGGATCCTCTGGTGGCAGATCAGGTAAGAGCTGCGGCTGAAGCTCTTCCCACATTCTCCACACTCATAGGGCCGTTTCCCAGTGTGGATCCTCTGGTGGATGTTCAGGCTGTAGCTGCAGCTGAATCCCTTCCCACATTCCCCACATTCGTAGGGCCGTTCCCCAGTGTGGATCCTCTGGTGGTAGATCAAATTAGAGCTCTGGCTGAAGCTCTTCCCACATTCCCCACACTCATAGGGCTGTTCCCCAGTGTGGGTCCTCTGGTGGACGATCAGGCTGGAGCTGGAGCTGAAGCCCTTCCCACATTCCCCACACTTGTAGGGCCGTTCCCCAGTGTGGATCCTCTGGTGGATGATCAGGCTGTAGCTCCATCTGAATCCCTTCCCACATTCCCCACACTCGTAGGGCCGTTCCCCAGTGTGCACTGTCTGGTGGCAGATCAGTTCGGAGGTGCTTCTGCAGCCCTTCCCACATTCCCCACACTCGTAGGGCCGTTCCCTGGCATGGATCATTTGGTGCTGGATCAGTCTGGAGCTCCTGTGGAAACTCTTCCCACATTCCAAGCACTGGAGGCGCTTCCTGCCACCATGAAGCTGCTCACGGACCCTCAGCTCAGAGCTCTGGCCAGATCTCTGGCTGCCTGCCAGGTCCAGGTTGGGTCTTTCCTCCTCGGATCCCCATGATCTGCGTTTGCAGCCCCTCCTTGTGTGGGATCTCTGTGGCTTTTCCTCCTTGTTGGATTCCTGCACTGAGAAGTCACTCCAAACAGCCTCTCCCACGAGGTTCTGCTGCAGGGATTTGTCCTCCATGGTCTCCATCCTCAGCTCCTTATCTGGGGAAGGAGGGACAAGGAAAGGATGGGATTTGCCTCTGTGTCAGAGGGAAGGAGAAGGAGATCCCTCCAGTCCTCCCTGGCAGGACAGAGGGGAAAAGGGGCAGTGACTTCCTCCTCACCTGTCTGGCTTTCCCGGGGCATTTCCCTCTTCCTCACAGCCTTTTCCTCCATCTGGATAAGACTTGGGAATGGAAAATCCTGGTTTGGGGGAAAAACAAGACATGAGTGATATGGCTTTGAAGGTCCTGCTGTCTGAGTGCATCTCTAGAAATCCCTGGGTGCCTGGTATCCATAAAAAGCTCCAAAAATCATGAAGCAGCCCAAAAACACACTCCCAGGGGTTTCCTGTTAGCACTGTCCTCACTCTGGAGTTATGGGGCTTGCTGTTCTCAGAGCTGCTGGGAGCTTGTGGCTCCTTGAGATCCCCTCTCTCCCAGCTCCTGCTCAGGTACTCTGAAGGCGTTCTGGGGGTCCCAGGGCTCATCCTGCCCTGATTATGACTCAGGTCCCAGGATCCCCTTCTCCAGCATCCCCCATTCCAGGCGCTCAGGCCTTCCGCCGCTCCCCACCAGCACTTCCAGGCTCGGGGGGCCCGGACCCCACTCATCTCTCGGCTCCACCTCCCCTCCAGGCTGCCGGGGTCCCCCAGCTCTGCTGTCGCCCCTCTCCCCATGCCGGGGCTCCCGCCTTTCATCCCACGCCTCTCCCGGGGATCCCAAAACCGATGTCCCGTCCCGCCGGGACCGGGTGATCGCCACGTGGGCCCCTCCAAATCCCCCCAAGAAGCATTTACGGCTCAGCCTTGGATTCCTGCAAGAGCCGAAAACATCCCCTCCTCATATCAATAAAACAATACCTCTCCCAGGGACACCCAAATATATTTGGGACTCGATTCCCGAATCTGCGAGGCACAAACACCACCCTCCATCCCCCAAAACACCAAAACCCAACCAACCGTGCCGGAGCTGCCGCGATAGCCCCGGGGCGAGCTTCCCTCCGCGCTCACCCGCGGGATGCAGGAATGCGATGCTGCCGGGGCCAGCGGAGCTGCGGGCTCAGCGGGCTCGCCCTGGAACACCGCGATTCTCCGCCTGCGGCTGCTGCTCCTCTCCCTGCTCCTCCTGCTCCTGCTCCTCCCCTTCCTCTCTCCTCCCCTTCCTCTCTCCTCCTCTTCCTCCCGCTGCTCCCCCGCTCGCATCCCGCCCCCCTTTGCCACCCGCTGTGCCCCAGGGCCGCCGCAGCAGCGGCTGTTGGGGAGGGGGTAGCACCCCCTGAGCCTGCAGGGGAGACAGAGAAACTGAGAATTAGGAATCGAGCCTCGAGAAATGCTTTGGCTAGAAGAGGGCTGACAAAACCGTATGTTTGATGGAATTTACGGTGCTTACAAGAACAGGGGGAGAGCAAGGCTACAGGATAAGATAAAGAGCTGGAGTGGGCGAAGAGGATGGAAGGACAAAGGCATCACAGGATAAGGGGGATTCTCTAGATCCCTGAACCCAGGGAAACTGGTATCAAAGTCCGGAAGATGACCAAAGGACTACAAAGATCATGTTTAAGGAGACAAGATGAAAAGTTCAGCTAAGAGGAGTACTGTTTTCTCTATCTCAAGGAGCAGTGTGCTGCCGCAAAGATGCGTTGAGATAATTTCAATATGAAGCGGGGCAGGCAATGAATATGTATTAGGTATATTGTGCAATCCTAGTTTGTAGAGAATAAAAACAGAGGTGAAGGTCGCCAAAGGTGTGCGTGTTTTTGGAGGAGCTATCCCCCTCAGCGCTGAATAAATACATTCCTACTCTTAGAACTTATTTTGTGTGTTTTTTCCGCGCTTCACAGGGATGGGCAGGGGGCTCGGGGCCCCCCAGTGCAGATCCGTCCGTGCCGTGCCCCTCCCCCCGATCTCAAATTCGGCTCCCGGGGGTCGCTGGATGCGAGGGGGTGACGCAGGTGGGGTGGGAGTGGGGAGCGCTGGGCGCTGCGGCTCTACCAGCTGTTAGAAATACATATTATAGGATTGGCTTCTCGCAAATATTCACATAAATACTGTATATGTAGTGTTAAAATTGTTTTTAAAATATAATTTTCTTTAAAAGTAACATAGGCTAATAATGTCTCTTCGTAATAAATAAACTACCTACCTAATTAAATAACACCCATTAAAAACACCTACTGCTAATATACCAGTTACCAGCACCAACTGTCTCTAAAAGTTGAAAACCAGAAATCAAATTCAAACTAATAAAACAAAAAATTAAAAGCACAACTAAAAAAGCTCATGCTCTAAGAAAGTAAATTTAAAAAAACCATATAAAACAAATCCTAAAATATAAAAAATAATTTATAAAACAGTTTGGAAATACATAATAAGTCCATAGATACAACAAGTAAATAAATTTAAAAAACATCTCCCAAAACCCAGGTGTACTCTTAATCTAATACCAAACACCCAACCACTATAACCTTTTACGTTATTATTTGTCTCTTATTTTCTTTTATTAAACCTTTTATAATCCACTCAAAAAGAACCCATTTTTCATGCCACCCTCTTGGGAGTCGCCACTGAGCAAATTGTTCAGTGCAGGCTCTGGCTGCGCTTGTGAAAGGCGCTGTGCTCTGTGGCTCTCCCCAGCAGCTGCCAAGTTCCAGCCTGAGCTCTTCCCTATTTCTTTTTTCTCTCTTTCCTATTTCTCTACCTCACATTTCCAGTTCAATCAAATCCATGTTCAATCATATCTGTATGTTGTGCTCCTATGGTCTCATTTGCACCTTCACTGGGCTCGAGGTGTCTCACCCTGCTGGGTCCCTTCTCACCACCATCATTCTGGAATTCTGTCAAGGCAGCTCTTTCCTTTTCCCCTCTGCTTTGAGCTGGGAATGGGCTGGAAAATGTCTAGCATGTTATAAATCCATATTATAATATTGACTTTTTGGAAATATTAAAATACATGCTGTATATATAATGTTAAAGTAACTTTGCTATATAGTTTTTATTTCTGCTATTAAGTCAACTTAAACATAATTGTGAAATATCTGATATCGTCATGCTTGAGGGAATTGAACTGCCTGCTTGGTTGGGATAATGGATGGATGATGAAGTCCCCTGCTACAATCAGCACTAAGTAAAGACCAAAGTCCAGGACTGGAGGTGATAATGGGCTAAAACCATAGACAAGAAATGTGCACACTCTAAAAAGGCAAACCCGAGGAGGAGCCGGGCTAAACAGTTCTTGGAACATGTAAACTACTTTGTTGGAAACTGGGAGGGGTTGGCCAAGTATCCCAAGACATATGATATAGATAATAGAGTAAGTAGAAACAAGTGCTACCTCAAGGCCACAGTATTGAGAAGTTTAAAATGATATCAGTAATTAGTGGATAACCAAGTACTGAAGCACACCTCATAGAAAATGGGTATCGGCACTACAGTTGAGAGCTAATGTTCGCCCCACAAGAGAGGTCCTGGCCAGGGATACTCGTGAAAACCTGTTAATATTGTGGTGCTGATAATGAAACATCAGCCCGTATTATAGGGAACTGTCCAAACACTCAAAACACCAAGAGTAAAGGCACAAAATGACTCATCTGTGAGCTGTGAGGCTAAAAAGAATTGGACTGTATTTCAAGAGACCATGACAATGAGTTATACAAGCCAGATTTGATCTTTGTTGAAGGAGGAAATGCATTCATGGTGAACAGGACAATCAGATACAAGCACCCCAACTCCTCCTTGAAAGTTGCTGCCAGTAAGAAGGTCAGGAAATATCAGTGCCTTCACAGACAAACTCAAGATCTTACAAATGCAGAAGACACTGAATTTGTGGGCTTTCCTATAAGAGCTCGAGGAGAGTGGTATGAGAAAAATTCTTCTGCTGTTGGCCCTAGGTCTCTCTAAGATGAGGCAAGAGAAGACTGCCTGAGCCCAGAGCATCCAGAGCGCTGCTCTCCTCCATTAGTATGGTACATACTTTTGTGGACAAAGCTCGATGGATTGTTTCCGTTCATGAAAATAAAAAATAGTGCTGAATGGCATTGCTGGACAGTGGGTAGGTCATGTGGGAGCAATACAATTCTTCCAATCATGCCATGTGGGCCACTGTCCATATTTAGGATAAATTTAGCAATTTGGACCAGGTGGATGGGCTACCTAATCTTAACCTGGAAAAGAAACCTATAATCGTATATGTTTAGAAAGAAGTCATGAATGATCACTTTTGGTTCCATCTTGTAAAGACTGTTCTCCAGAAAAATGACAGCAAGGTTGATTAAAGCATGTCCCCTCAACCCAAGACAAAGAGGCTTTATAAGAGCAGCGGGATGCTCTGAAAATTTGATAGTCCTGAAAACAATAATTCAGTCTGCCAGAAGAGAACACAGGCTGCTGGGTGTCATGTTCCTGTGGACATTGGCTAAGGCTTTTGACCACCAGCACTATCTACGTGCTGCAGCAAAGGGAAGTGGACTCCCATATCACCAGCTTGGTGAGTAATATGTATGGGAACATACATCTAGACATGAAAACCTCTAAAGAAAACTAACACACCGAAAACATATACACCATCCCTAGACTAAGATACTTGACAGACCAAACGGATGCAAAAGCAGGGCTCCTTGAATCCCCTGACCTACAGATTTGATCAGCTATCAAGGAATGGCAATGCTTAACACTGTGCATATGTGATGTCATGCTGCACTCCAGCATGAAGGATGGAGATCTGGGTATCCCAGCATTGATGGGACTCAATCCAAGTATCCAGGCCAGAAGATTGCATAGACTTGCCCAATGTTTAGATGATGAATTAATGCTGTGGGGGAGGGATTGGGATTAAATTTGAGAGATGGTATTTTTTGTTTGGATTTGGATGTTTATTACTTTTTATTTCTATTATAGTTTTATCAAACTGTGAGTTTTACAGTACTTTAGGTTAATAAATAAAAAATGAAGACTTTTTTTTCTAGAGGGATTTCAAGAATAAATTGTTTAATTAAGAAATGCCTAAATTATTTTTACTTTTAACTTAATAACTATTTGTGGCTTGTAATGCAGACTTTTTAAAAAATTATAAAATATTACTTAGACTTATGAAGAAGGCCAAAAGAAGGACAATCTTTTGTTCTAAAATTTTTACTTGTTTTATATATATATATTACTCTATTCTAAAACTTTAAAATCTAAGTTCCAACACCTTAAGATCATTCCTGAAAAAAGAATGCTTAGATCAAGTATATAGGAAATTACGGATGAGGGCCAGAGGGGATCAAGAAAAGATCTTGTCAATATGGGAGCCTAACCTAAGATAGAACTGCTGGTTGGTGCAGGTGATGACACAATACCACAATGGGAAGTAGCTACTCTGAAAACTCAGTATTCACAACTGTGTAACTGGAGGAAACAGGAGTTTGGTCCTCCCAAATTTTCCATGCCCCAATAATGCAGCGACACATGGGAAGGGGGCTGACTCAGGTACCTCATGAGGGAGCAGAGATCTACTTGCAGCCCACAGAGGCCTAGAATGGAGCAGGGATTCATCTGCATCCTGTGCTGGATCCTACTCTGCAGTAGATCCATTCCCAAAGGAGGCCATGACCCCATAGGAAGCCTGTGATGGAGGAGGATCCTGCAGCACCTGTAGAACCCTGGGGAGAGGAGCTCACCTGGAGCAGATTCCTAGTTTGATTAATGTTCACATGGGATTCCTCAGTGGCATCCTTGGTTCCGTTGGATCCCATGATGTCAGAATGGCCCCTTGGTTCTATGAGGCCCCAAGGTGTCAGAATGGTTCCTTGGTTCCATTAGGTCTCAAGGTATCACAGTATCTCCTTCGTTCCATGATTCCCCATAGTGCCACAATGACCACTTTTATCTGTTACAATCCTGTCCTGGTTTAGGACAAATTTGGGGAAAACCTCCGGAAGGAGCCCCCAGAAAACAAACCCTCACGACTCCTCCCCCCACTTCCAGGTTCAGGAAGAATTTCCTCAGAGAAAAGTAGAAAAAAACTCTTTATGCAACAAACAAAACACTCCCCAACACAAGGAAAAAAATGAACAGCCCCAAATGACAAAAAATCTCTTTCACCGCTCTGAGAGGATGACAAAGTCAGAAAGTCTCTCCTGCGAGTGGTCGGCCAGTTATCGGTCTCCGGCGCTGGGGATGACTGCTGCAGATCACAAAATGCAGACTCACGGTGTTCCTTGGTGTTTCCCAGGTCCCGGTCTGGAACTGGTTCAGATGGTATTCAGGAAAGTTAAAGAAAGAAAGAAAAAAAAACAGTCCAGGGAAAGAAATTGGACTGCCTAGCTAATAAGCTAATAAGCAAAAGGAAAAGCAAGCGAAAAAGCAAACGAGCAAGCAAGCGAGCAAACAAGTGAGCAAGCAAGTGAGCAAGCCTAGCCTCCCTAAGCACAGACCATGGGGGAGGTGAGCTGGTTGGTAACCAGACAAAACAAACCTTCACTTTCAGAGTCAGTCCTGAAAGCACAGAAGATAATTCCAGGCATAAACAGAACACACGATTGGGGATACAAGCACCATAACGTCAACCCAGGACAGATCCGTGATGCCACAACGACGCCTTGGTGCTCTTAGGCCCTAGGGTGTACCAATTCAATTTTGTTTTTTGTGGTCCATTGGTGTCACAATGGCATTTTTGGTTCCATGAGACTCCATGATGTCAAAATGGCCCCATGACTTTTTAGGCCCCAAGGCATCAAAATGGCCCCTTGCTTCTCTTAGACTCATGGTGTAACAATGGCCCTTGGTTTCATTAGTTTCCATGGTGTCTATATCACCCCTTGGTTTCCAGAAATGGCCCCTTGGTTCTATGAGGCACCGAAGTGTCAGAATGGCCACTTGATTCCATGAGGTCCCATGGTCTTAAAATGGCCCCTTGCTTCTATGAGACCCCATGTGTCACAATGGACCCTTGGTTCAGTTAGGCCCCATGGTGTTAATCATTGCCCCTTGGTTCTATGAGCTCCCATGGTGTTAAAATGGCCCCTTGGTTCCATGAGCCCCTTTCATGTCACAATGGTACCTTGGTTCTGTTTGGGTCCATGTCAAAATGACCACTTAGATCAGACATACCAGATGGTGCCACAATGGACCCGTGGTTCTGTGAGATCCCACGGTGTCACATTGGCCCCTTGGTTTTATGAGACCCATGTTGTCAAAATGGCTCCTTGGTCTTGTTAAGTTCCAAGGTGTCACAATGGTCCATTGGTTCCGTATGGCCCCATAGTGAAACCAAAGACAATTTTTCCATGAGGCTCCATGACGTCAAAATGGCCCTTGGTTCCATGAGGTCCCATGGTGACGCAAAGGAACCTGGGATCTATG
The DNA here is from genome assembly GCF_029582105.1 of Oenanthe melanoleuca. Classification (NCBI taxonomy): domain Eukaryota; kingdom Metazoa; phylum Chordata; class Aves; order Passeriformes; family Muscicapidae; genus Oenanthe; species Oenanthe melanoleuca. The sequence goes on along the minus strand of NW_026612773.1, from coordinate 18,486 downwards.
AGGCCCCATGGTGTCACAATGGCTTATTGATACCATGAGATCCCATGGTGTCTCAATGGACCATTGGTTCTATGAGCCTCCATGATGTCACAATATACCCTTGGGTCTATTAGGCCCCATAGTGTCACAATGACCCCCCTTGGTTCTCTGAGGACCTATGGTGTCACAATGGACCCTTGGTTCCATGAAGTCACATGGTGTCACGATGAGCCCTCAGTTCTGGTGGACGCCATGGTATGATTATGGCCCCTTAGTTCTATCAGGCCCCATGGTGTCAAAAGGACCATTGGTAACATGTGACATAATGGTGTCACAATAGCCACTTGGTTCTGTTAGGCCCCATGGTTCCACAGCCATGTTTTTTCTGTTAGGACTCATGGTGTCACAATGGTATCTTGGTTCTCATAGGCCCCAGGGTGTCACAATTCCCTTTTGGGTTTTGAGGTCAATTGGTGTCACAAGGGCATTTTGGTTCTATGAGGCTCCATGATGTCAAAATATCCTCTTGTTTCTATTTGTCCGCATGGTGTTCAAAATGGCCCGGTTGTTCTATGAGCTCCCATGGTGTTCAAAATGGCCCCTTGGTGCCATGAGGCCCTGTGGTGTCACAATGGCCCTTTAGTTCCGTAAGGCCTGATGGAAGTCACAGTGGCCCCTTCGTACTGTTAACCACCATGGTGTTGCAAATGCCGTTTGTATTCATTTGGCCCCATAGTGTCACAATTTTCCCTTGGTTCTGTTAGAAGCCATGCTGTCACAATGGCCCCTTGGTTCAGACTGGCCACATGGTGTCACAATGGACTCTTGGTTCTGACAGGCCCAATGGTGAAACAATAGCCCCTTGGTTTTCTTGGGCTCCATGATGTTACAATTTTCTCTTGGTTCTGTGAGGCCCCATGATGTCACAATGACCCCTTGGTTCCAGTGACACCATGATGTGAAAATGGCCCCTTTGTCTGTTAGGCTCTATGATGTGACCAAAGCCCCTTGCTTCCTTTATGCCCCATGGTGTCATAATTTCCCATCAGTTTTTTCAGGACCCTTGGGGTCACAATGGCCCATTGATTCTATTAGGCTCCATGGTACTTAAAATGGCCCCTTGGTTCTGTTAGGCCCCATGGTGTTCAAAATGGCCCCTTGCTCTCATGAGGGCCCATGGTGTCACAATGGCCCATTGGTTCTATGAGGCCTCGTCGTGCCAGTGTGGCCCCTTTATACTGTTAGGCCCAATGCTGTCACAATAGACCATTGGTTCCAGGGGGCACAATGGTGTCAAGTTGTCCCCTTGTTTCTGTTTGGACCAGCGGTGTCACAATGGCCCATTGGTTTCATATAGCACAATGGTGTCACAATGCTCCTTGGGTTCTGTTAGGCCACATGGGGATCACAATTGACCCTTGGTTTCATGAGGCCCCATGGTGTCACAATGGCCCCTTGATTGTATTAGGCCGCATGGTGTCACAACGGAGCCTGTGTGTCGGAGCAGTAGCTAGGGAAGGATCTTCATGGCGAGATGAGAAAAGACTCACACATCAATATGATGCAAGTCTAATCCGTTTATCAGTTGTACAGTGCTTCTTTTATACTTAAACATTGTTGCAACAGGCAAGGCCAGCAAACATATCATTGGTTAGTGAACATCGTCCATATATTACTTGTTATTTATTGATTAGTTTCATGCATTTTTACGGCAATTTCTCCACCTCTTGGCTCAAGCAATCTAGCACCCTAAGTCAGTCATGTCTCTTCTACCTATTTGCTACTTTACTATATTTTCTCTGCTACTCTGATTCTTTCCCACCCAATCATTGTTATTACTTTGTATCTCCTTCATGAATAGCTCAATACCAGTATTCTCTCCGAACAGTAGAGAATTATGCAGTTCTCTTAAAGTCAGAGTCATATTCATGTAACACAGCCAGAGCCTCGACACCTGTGTTCTGTTAGGCCCCATGGTGTCACAATGCACCCTTGATTGTATTAGGCTTCATGGTGTCACAATGGCTCCTTGGTTCCATTAGAGTCCATAGTGTCACGATGCACCCTTGTTTCTATAAGGCCCCATTTTGTTTGAAGGCTGCCTTAGTTATCTAAGGATGCACGATGTCACAATGGTCCCTTGGGTCCCTGAGGTCCCCTGGAGTCACAATGGCCCCTTGGTTCTGTTAGGCTCCATGTTGTCACAATGGCCCCTTGATTCAGATAGGCTGTATGGTGTCACAATGATGCCTTGGTTTCAGTGGACACCATGGTGTGACAATGGACCCTTCATATTTTAGGCCATATGGTGTCACCAAAGCCTCTTGGTTCTTTTATGCCCCATGGTGTCACAGTTTCCCCACAGTTCTTTTAGGACCCACGGTGTCACCATGGCCCCTTGGTTCTGTTAGGCCCCATGGTGTTCAAAATGGCCCCTTGGTTCCATGAGGCCCCACAGTGGTACAATGGCCCCTTGGTTCTGTGAGGCCCCATGGTGCCACAATGGTGCCTGCATTCTGTTCGTCCCCATGCAGTCACAACGGCCCTTTGTTCTATGAGGCCCCATGGTGTCACAATGGCTCGTTGGTTCCGCTGGGTGCCATGATGTTGCAATATCCCTTTGGTTCTGTTAGGCCCTATGGTGTCTCAATGAACCCATCATTCCATGGAGTTCAATGGTGTTGCAATGGCCCCTTGCTTCTGTGAGTCCACATAGTTTCACAATTGCCACTTGGTTCTGTTAGACCTCATGGTGCCATAATGGTTCCTTTGTGCCCTGAGGCCCCATGGTATCACAGTGGTCCCTTCTTTCCATGAGGCCCCATGGTGTCACAATTGCCCCTTGGTTCTAAAAAGCCCCTTTGTGTTTCAATGGCAGCTTGGTTCCATGAGGCCCCATGGTGTCACAATGCCCCCTTGGTCCTGTTCAGCTTCATGGTGTCAAAATATCCCCTTGGTTCTGCTATGATCCATGATGTCACAATGGACATTTGGTGCCATTAGGCCCCATGGTGTAACCATGTAGCCTTAGTTCACTAAGGGCCTATGGAGTTACACTGTCCTCTTGATTCTGTGAGCCTCAATGGTGTCACAAAAGCCCCTTGTTTCTGCTAGGCCCCATTGGGTCATAATGGAACTTTTGGTTCCATTTGTCACAAGGGTGTCCCAATGGCCCCTTGGTTCTCTTAGGCTCCATGGTGTCACACTGTCCCTTGGTGCCATGTTGCCATGAGGTCCCATGGTAGCATGATGGGCCCATGGTTCTGTAAAGCCCTATGGTGTCACAGTGGACCATTGGTTTCATGGGACATAGTGGTGTCACAATGGCCCCTTGGTTCCACAAGGTCCTATGGTGTCTCAATGGCCCCTTGGTTCCTTTAGGCCCAATGGCATCTTGATTCCATGAAACTCCATGTTGTTACAATGGCCCCTTGGTGCCACAAGGCCCCATAGTGTTACAATGGCCTCTAGTTTTCATGAGGCCCCATGGTGTCACAATCTGGCCTTTGTTTCTGTTAGGCTCCATGGTGTCACATTGGATCATTGGTTCCTTTGGGCCCCATGGTGTCACAATGGTCCCTTGGTTATGTTAGGGCCCATGGTGTCGCAATGGCACCTTGGTTCCATGAAACTCCGTGGTGTCACAATGGCCTCTTTGTGCTACAAGACCCCATGGTGTTTCAGTGGCCTCTAGTTTTCATGAGGCCCCATGGTGTCACAATCTGACCTTGGTTCTGTTAGGCTTCATGGTGTCACATTGGATCATTGGTTCCATGTGGCACAATGGTATCACAATGGCCCCTTGCGTTCGTTGAGCCGCAGGGTGTCACAATGGCCCTTGGTTCCCTTAGGCCCCACGCTTTCACAATGATCCCTTGGTTCCCTTAGGCCCCATGGTGTCCCAATGAATCCTTGTTTCCATCAGGCCTCATGGTGCCAGAACTGCTCCCTTTTATCTTTTGGGCCGCGTGGTGTCATAATGGCCTGTTGGTTCTCTTAAACCAGACGATGTCACAATGCCCCTTTGTTCTGTGAGAGCCAATGGTGTCACAATGGCCATTAGGCTCTGTGAGTCCGTGTAATGGTTTTGAAAGCAAAACTAGTGAGAGACTCCACATTAAAAATCCAATTTAATAGGAAAAAGGAGAAAATACAAGCAATAGTACAAAAGAAAAACCACTGACCGTGTCAGAATACAATCTGACACCCTATTAGTTAGAGTGGTGGTAGCACTCCAGATGAAGTAGTCTTGAAGCCGTGATCCTATAGAAGTTCTAGTAGCTCTTGTCCTTTGGAAAGCAGTGGCTAAGGGCTGCTTTGGTGTTCTAAATCTCAGATTTTATCTAGGTAGGAAACACTTGGCCCCTCCCCCTGGGTGGAGCACCTAACAATGGGATAATGTAATTTTATCAGTCATGCAGCGGGACTCAAAGGCCCATTCACAGAAGATATCTTCCTGGAGGAAGGATGGGTCAAGGGAAAGATAAAGAACATTTCCCCATCTGGTTTTTAACAGATGGCATATCAGCAGAGGGTATCTCCCACAGAGATGAGAATCACTGCCCCACCTGGCTTCAGCAGATGGTGATAGCATACATACTTTTGGGCATATCTTTACATTGTAGGTAAGATATGTAGGCCATAATCCACCCCTTAATCTATTATCATCTATATCATACCCAAACCAATATCCTCTTAGATATATATATATATATATACATGTTGTAACTCAATACCTAGAGGTATAAGGAATGTTTAACCCTTCCCAGGTCCCTATCCTATTGGCAGAAAGCCATAGGGGCCTCTTTCCTCCCTTATCTCTCCTCTTACCCTAACCCCGTGTCCCTATCCTATTGGCAGAAAGCCAAATCCCCTCCCTGACCCTTTCCCTAGAAAAAGACTTTTGTCTGAGTCCCTAACCCTCTTTGTTCCCTGAGGTCACCATGCAATAAAGGAACCCTGAGATAGATAAAGAGCCTATTTTGGATTCCTTCGTTTATCTAATGTAACAACTCTAGCTCCCTCTGAGTGAAGAGCTAGGAGGGAGTTACAGGGTGTTACATATACATATGTTGAGTGTTGGGGTTTGTTCCCTTACGGTCCTAGCTTGAAATTTTTTCCATTATTATGCTAATGAAGCCTGCTGGGTTATACCCAGGCTCTTTCAGGGCTCGAGACAAAGGGGTAGGTGGGGGCTGGCTTCCAGGGCTTTTCAGTCGGCACTGGGTTCTGGAGGAAGTGAGGACTGCCTGATTCCAGCCCACGCCATCCGAACGCCGGGGAAGCCAGGCTCTCTGCTGTGGGACACTGCTCTACATCTCCTCTGCTCCAGCCTCCTACCACTGTGGAGGAACAGCTCGCCATTCACTGTTTGAATCCTGGTGGTCAGCTGTGGTCTCAGTGGTGGGAGGCTACCCCCTTATCTCTGCCTGAGAGTTCCTGATTCAAAAATTGTAATAATTGGAAGGGAGAGGACTTACATTCTCTGTTTCAAAGAGGAGCTTCTGCCTTTACTGGCAGACACCTGTCCTTCAAACCAGGACAGATTTTGGTGACCCAGAAGTGGGGCAGAGGGCATTGAGAGGAGGGTTAAGACAGGAATAACAGCTCTTGAGTTACCTAAGATTTCGTGTGCTAAGTGGCAACATGTTGCCCAGTTTAATCTGGCTTGGGTTCCATGTGATCACAGATATCTCTCTCCCATTTGCAAGCCCTTATTTGAATATAGGCCCCCTGACCAAAATTATTGTAGCTATTAACTGATTCATTTGGTGGATTGATTATGTCAGGAATTCATGGTTTTTAATTTTTTCTGCAAAGTGGTCACATGGATCCAGAGCTATCGTACTCTAACTGTGTGTTTCTAGGGTTACTTCAATAATGGTACCTACTGTGAGGAAGTGAATTCAGAGGAAATCTTCTCCCAACCCATCACCCATTTTTTTGAGGCTACCCCACCAGTCGAGTTCAGATCTGCTTTAAATGCTAATGATATCATAGACTGGCTGGTGTTGCTGATATGCCTGTTCTATTTAGCATTTAGAGATATGGGAACACTGGCTTGGATAACAACCCTGATACCTGCCCCAGGAAATAGAAGTGCTGCCCCAGAGCCAGACCCTACCCCAGGAACTAGGGATGCTGCCCCAGAGCCTGATCTTGCCCCAGAGCCCACCGCAGAAAGGGACCACCCGAAATGGGTGGAGGTCGTAGTGAAGGAGATAAGCCACATGCTGAAGGAATACTTTTCTGCAACTGGTGAGAAACCCTCCCCCTGCCCTAAACAGGGAGAGTCGGATGGTGCTGCAGTGGAACACACGAATGTTACACCAGGTTCCAGCTGGATCAAGGGGCAGCCACAGCCAGCAGCAGTTGCCCCTGTGGAAACTAGAAAGTTTTAGATTAAAACAAGGCATCTAGATAATGAGGATCAGCAAGGAGGGCCCTCACAACCAGCAAGAGATTCAGAGGCTGAGATTATCACCCAGTCCCTTCCCGTACGATAGTCTCCGTAATCTGTGTAAAGACATTGCACGGCAGGGCTGTGAGGCTTTTGCAATCTTGTTATTTTCAGGGCTGGGACCTTATGGGAACAGGTGTACAATTAGATGGTACTGACGCCAGGAATTTGAGACCCTTGACTCAGGACTCAGGTGTGGACCAGATATACTTAAAGAAGCAAGGCCTCATTTCCCTCTGGAACGGCTTTTAATGTGTGTAAGAGAGAGGTTTGTCAATAAAGAGAGAATGCAGGAGCACTACCATAGAATGCGCTGGAAGACGCTTGAGAAAGGGATCCAGCAGCTGAGGGAAGTGGCAGTATTGGAGGTACTCTTTGGGAGGGATGGACAGCATGACAATGACCCTGACAAGGTCAAGTGCACAGGGCAGATGTTGTGAAATTTGGAAACCTTGGGGCCATCTCAACATACCACTTTATTGCAATGATTAATGCTGATAACCACCAGAGACAGTGGGTTCTTTTGCCAACAAACTCAGAAATTTTGAGAGAACGATGAATGGCACGATGCAGGCCAATATCTCTGATGTGGTCAAGGACCTCCAAGAGGAGGTGAAGGAAAAGAGAGGGTTGAGAGGTGAGATGAGGGAGATAAGGGAGGCGATGAAGAAGATCAGTGTGGCACCAGTGTGAGTCACAGGCCCCAAATCTACAGTCCTACATCCCCCCCAGCTAGGGAGAGAGGGTACACCCCATGAATTCACCTGTGGTTCTTCCTGTGATATCATGGGGAAGACATGGGAAAATGGGATGGGAAACCTACTTCTGTCCTGGCAGCACAGGTGCATCAACTCAGGGAGGGAAATGCTAACTGAGGGAGCCACACTAAAATGAAGGTAGCCTCAACCTCCCATGATCAAGGTGCAGGGTATTACAGAAGGGAGGATGATCTCTTTGATCCCCTGGAAGGAACCTCTACTATGTATGCCCAGGAAAGGAATAATAACCAGGGCTAAAGGGGCCCTGCCTCTTGCCAGGGAGAGACATGGGATAACAGAGTCTATTGGATAGTGTGGATTCGATGGCATGGCACATCAGAGCCATAGAAACATAGTGTTAGTTGATACTGGTTCACAATGCACCCTAATACTATAAGAACATGTGGGAGAAGAACATGTTTCCATTGTTGGGGTGACAGGGGGATCACAGGAATTCACTTTGCTGGAAGCTGAGGTGAGCCTGACAGGGAAGGTGTAGCAGAAACATCCTATTGTAACTGGCCCAGGGGCACCGTGCATTCTAAGCATAGACTTCCTCTGGATTGGGTATTACAAAAACCCAAAGGGGTTCAGGTGGGCTTTTGGAATAGCTGCTGTAGCGACAGAGATCATTAAGCAGTTGAATATCTTGCCTGGACTGTCAGAAAACCCATCTGCAGTGGGGCTCCTGAAAGTGACAGAGCAACAGGTACCAATTGCCACCTTGACAGTGCACCGCCAGCAGTACCAGACAAATCAAGATGCTGTGATCCCCATCCACAAGATGATCTGTGAGCTGGAGAGCCAAGGGGTAGTCAGCAAAACCCATTCACCCTTCAACAGTCCCATCTGGCCTATGTGCAAATCTGATGGAGAATGGAGATTGACTGTGGACTATGGTACATTGAATGAAGTGACTTCACCGCTGAGCGCTGCCATGCCAGACATGCTGGAGCTGCAGTACGAGCTGGAGTCCAAGGCAGCAAGGTGGTATGCCACCATTGACATTGCCAATGCGTTTTTCTCCATTCCTTTGGCAGCAGAGTGCAGGCCTCAGTTTGCTTTCACCTGGAGGGGCGTGCAGTACACCTGTAACCAACAACCCCAGGGGTGGAAACACAGCCCCACTATCTGCCATGGACTGATCCTGGCTTCACTGGAAAAGGGTAAGGCTCCAGAATATTTGCAGTACATCGATGATATCATAGTGTGGGGGAAAATGGCACTGGAGGTATTTAAGAAAGGAAAGAAGATCATCCAGATCTTTCTGGGAGCTGGGTTTGCCATCAAGAAAAGCTAAGTCAAAGGTCCTGCTCGAGAGATCCACTTCCTGGGAGTGAAGTGGCAAGATGGACAGCACCAGATCCCCACTGAGGTCATCAATAAGATCATGGCAATGTGTCCACCAAGAAGCATAAAGGAATCACAAGCTTTCCTATGTGCCATAGGCTTCTGAGAATGTACATTCTGGGGTACAACCAGATTGTGAGCCCTCTCTACCTGGTCACCTGCAGAAAGAACGATTTCTACTGGGGCCCTGAACAACACCAAGCCTTTGCCCAGATCATAATGGAGATCGCTTATGCAGTAGCCCTTGGACCAGTCAGGACGGGACAAGAGGTAAGGAATGTGCTTTACTCTGCAGCCGGGAATCATGGTCTGTCCTGAAGCCTTTGGCAGAAGGTGCCTGGTGAGACTCGAGGCCAACCTCCAGGATTCTGGAGCCGAGGTTACAGAAGGTCTGAAGCCAATTATACTCCCACAGAGAAGGATATCTTGGCTGCCTACAAATGAATTCAAGGTGCCTCAGAGGTGACTGGCATGGAAGCACAACTCCTCCTGGCACCCCGACTGCCAGTGTTGGGGTGGATGTTCCAAGGAAAGGTTCCCTCTACCCACCATGCCACCAATGCCACATGGAGAAAGCGGACTGCCCTCATCACATAGCGTGCCCGTATTGGCAACCCAAATTGCCCTGGGATTTTGGGGATATTTACAAACTGGCCAGAAGGTGATAATTTTGGTGTCGCTGACAAAGAGGAACAAGAACAAGTGACCTGGGCCGAAGAAGCTCCACCGTATAATCAACCGCCAGCAGATGAAACATGCTATGCTCTCACCAACGGTTCCTGCTAGATCGTGGGGATGAACTGGAAGTGGAAAGCAGCCATATGGAGCCCCACATGACAGGTTGTACAAGCTACCGAAGGAGAAGGTGGATCAAGTCAAGTTGCTGAGATCAAAGTTGTTCAGCTGTCCTTGCACATTGCTGAGGGAGAGAAATGGCCAAAGCTCTACCTTTACATTGATTCATGGATGGTAGCCAATGCTCTGTGGGGTTGGCTGGAAAGGTGGAAAAAGGCTGACTGGCAATGTAGAGTAAAAGCAATCTAGGCTGCTGATGAGTGGAAAGACATTGCCAGTCAGGTAGAGAAGTTACCTGTGAAAGTCCGTCATGTGGATGCCCATGTTCCCAAGAGTCGGGCTGCTGAAGAACACAGCCACAACGGGCAGGTAGATCAGGCTGCACAGATAGAGGTCTCAAAGACAGATTGGGAACACAAGGGAGAATTGTTCCTGGCTCAATGGGCTCATGATGCCTCAGGTCACCAGGGCAGAGACGCCACCTATAAGTGGGCACAAGACCGACGGGTGGATCTAACCATGGACAATATTTCTCAAGTTATCCATGACTGTGGGACATGTGGTGGCATCAAGCAAGCCAAGTGGGCCCTCTGGTATGGGCGGCGGTGGTCCAAATATAAGTATGGCAGATTGACTACATCACATTACCTGAAACACGCCAAGGCAAGCGCTATTTGCTGACCGTGGTAGAAGCCACCACCGGATGGTTGAAGACCTACCCTGTGCCTCACACCACTGCTTGGAACACCATCCTGGGCCTGGAAAAGCTAATCTTCTGGAGGCATGGCACCCCCGAGAGAATTGAGTCAGACAACAGGACCCATTTCAAGAACGGCCTTATCAGCGCCTGGGCCAGAAAACATGGCATTGAATGGATATATCATATTCCTTATCAAGCACCAGATGCCGGGAAGGTTGAACAGTGCAACGGCCTACTCAAAGCTACTCTGAAGGCACTTGGTGGGGGAAGCTTCAAGAACTGGGAAACAAATTTAGCAAGGACCATCTGGATGGTCAACACCCGAGGGTCCATCCATCGAGCTGGTCCTGCTCAATCTGAACTCTTGCACACAGTGGGTGGAGATAAAGTCCCTATAGAACACATGAAAGGTATTCTAGGGAAGACTGCTCGGATTAGTCCCACCTCGAGCAAGGACAAACCCATCCGTGGGATTGTCTTTGCTCAAGGACCTGGTTACAGTTGGTAGGTAATGCAATCGAGAAACCCATTGTGTACCACAGGGAAACCTAATCTTAAGTGCGAACTGTGTGTAAGGTTTTCATTATGCAGATGTTAATAGAATAAGTGGTGGATAAGGTGTTAGGTTGATGTGGCCAGGAATGTGTATTCTATCACCATCTTTTGAAGCTGGGTGGGGTAGTGATTTCCTTATCTCCTTGGCACATACTATCTGCTAATGGGCCATCTTTAAGATAATGTGAGACCATCATCTTTATCTTTTCCACAACCCATTCTCCCTCCAGGAAGATATCATCTGTTGCTGAGCCATTAAGTCCCACTGTATGACTGATAAAATTATATCATCCCATTGGGTGATGCTCCACCCAGGGGGAGGAGTCAAGCCTTTCCTACCTAGAGAGAAATGGAGCTTTTGGACAGCAAGATTTTCCATCTTTCCACTGGATTCCAGAGGAACACTGGATCTTTCCACATCATCTCTGGACCTTCAGAGGAAACTGCACCTTCTGCAGGAGCACTGCTTCAGCTGAACCACATCTGTCACTGCGGGAGGACTGTAGCCACCATTTAATTGGACTGCTACCAACACCCTGACTGACGGGGTGTCAGGTTGTATTCTGATTCTGTCAGTGGTTTTGGGATTGTTCTTTGAATTACCATATTTCTATTTTATAATTTTCCTAGTAAAGAACTGTTATTCCTAATTCAAATACTTTGCCTGAGAGCCCCTAATTTTAAATTTATAGTATTTTAGGGGGAGGAGGTTTACATTCTCCATTTCAAAGAGAAGCTTCTGCCTTTATTGGCAGATACCTGTCCTTAAAACCAGGACATACACCCATATCCATATCCATATCCATATCCATATCCATCTGCATAACCATATCCATGTCCATGGCCATCCCCACCATGTCCCCACCCATGTCCCTAAATGTATTAGTACAATGGGTTTATTTTTACCCAATGTTGGGTGTAGGAATGAAGAAAAATGAAAGAAAATCAAGGCCAAAATAAAAGGATTTACCTGTCCATGCTGACTGAGTATGCATGTGCTTGGATAGGTGCAAAGAACCGTTTTCAGAGGCCTTCCCACTCCACTGTCTCCAAAATCTTGGTTTTCTGCCCCAGTCCATCACTATTTGGCTGAGGAAGATGCCTGTGGCCCAGACATAAGTCAAATCATGGAATGATTTAGGTCGGTAAAAACCTCCAAGACCATCCAGTATTCTTTGATGCCAACAGATGAAATGATTGGATGCAAAAGGTGACATTTTTTGGGGAGGAAAGTATAATCTGCTGTCCCAAATGAATTCCTGATGTCAGTCTGCATCCCAATGGATTTTTGGCCTGCTGAGTCCAGGTGCCCATGGAGAGCCAGGAAGTTGTGGAGACCACCAGCCAGGTGTTTTCCCAAAATGGAATATGGATCACCAAGGCTTTGCCCAATGAGGGTAACTGGGGAGCATCCAACGGGGTCCTCCAGTGGGGATGGAGCTGGAGCAGCACATGAAGCTCTTCCTGCACGCAGGGCACTCACAGGGCTTCCCTTACCGGTGCCCCCGTTGGTGTTGGATCACGGGAGAGTCCTGGGGGAAGCTCTTCCCACACTGGGGACACTGTTAGGGCCTCTCCCCAGTGTGGATTCACTGGTGGGTGATGAGGGTGGAGTTTTACTTAAAGCCTTTCCCACAGTCGGGGCAGCAGAAGGGCCTCTCCTCTACGTGAATCTGTTGATGCTTGAGCAGATGGGATCTCCTCTGAAACGTCTTCCCACACTCAGGACACTCATAGGGCTTCTCCCAGTGTGGATCCTCTGGTGGACAATTAGGTTGCATCTCTGGCTGAAGCTCTTCCCACATTCTGAGCACATGTAGGGGGATTCCCCGGTGTGCACTGTCAGGTGCACTCTTAACCAAATACCAAATACCCAACCACTATAACCTTTTACTTTATTATTTGTATCTTATTTTCTTTTATTAAATCTTTTTAAATCAACACAAAGAAGAACACAGTTTTCATGCCACTCTCTGGGAGTCGCCACTGAGCAAATTGCCCGCAGTATTTATCTTTGCGCATTATGGTGTTAATAGCGGGCACGCACTTTAAACTTAGTTTTTTTGTTTGTTGGACTTTTTTTGTTTCTGGTTAAGAGGGCATTCCTTAGCGAAATGTCCCTGCTTTTTACACTGGAAGCAGGTGATATGCTGCAGCTGTTCAGACGGCACTGGTTGCTTCTTCGCTTGTGGTGTTTCAGCTGCTGCGGGCTTGGATGGTGCTGGCCTTGGATTCCTTTCTGGTGCACTGAACAGTTCTGCTTTACTGGTACAGGCTTCTATAATTTCTGCTAGGGTTGCTTCAGGATACATAGGAAGACTTAGAATAACTCTGCAACAGGCCTCATTGGCAGTTCTTTGTGCCATCTCTTTTATCAATTCTGCCTGGGTTGCTGGGTCGTGCACTTGTCTTTCCACCTGTGTGTGCAGACGATCTATGAATCTTTAAAAATTCTCAGCATCATATTGTTTAACATTAATATAACTACCTGTTTCTTCAACTGTTGGTAATTGATTAAAAGCTTTTTCGGCTATATTGCAAATTTTATCTAAAACAACTTTAGATAATACTCAAATTTGTTTTTGAGGGCAATGCCAAGTGCCTTCACCACATAAATGATGAAGCGTAGTATCATTATCTTCAGAATCTTTGGAATTGTCAGGGCTTTGGTGAAGCTCTGTTAAAAGAACCATTAAAGAACGCTTCCAAATATTAAACCAAATATCATATTCTGAGGGAGTTAGCAAACACCTGAAAAGATCTTTTAAGTTGTGAGGTATAATCTCATTTGAAGTAAAAGTTGCTTTCATCATGCCTTTAAAAATTTCGCTGCTTCTATCAAATTCTCTTTGTACTTTACAAATTTCCTTTTTATCTTGGTATGATAGAGGTTGGTAATTTCTCTTGCCATTTCTCCTGCCAACATAGACTACAGGAGCAGTGGATGGTACATAGTCTTCTAAGTTTTGAGCTTCAGGGCTAGGTATGTCTTTATATATCAGCCTGGGAGATTGTGCATTCTCAGGGACAGCATGTGTTCCCCAGCTGCTGTTAGCTGAACTTTCCCCTCCCCCATTTCCTGCAGCCGCTGGATTATAACTCTCTCCCTGGCCCCTGCTATAGCTAGGAGGATTGCTATTTGTAACTTGAGCCGGGAAGAGGTGACTAAGGGAACTTGTGGGTGTAGGGTTACAGGGGAGCAGAAATGGGTTATGAGAGGGGAAAGGAAAGGGGACAAGGAAGGGAATTGAAGAAAAGAAGGGGTTATGGGATGAAGAAGTTGAAGCATGGCTGCTGCCATAGACCATGTGATCCCCTCTGTGAGAAAAAGGAACGTTACTTTTTGAACTTTTTATCACAGTGCCCTTGAGATAAAATCGGTGAAAGAGACAGGTAGAGAGAGGATTTTTTGACAGGCTGTTCAGAATTTTCAGAGCTGAGGTATATGGGGGGGGGGGGGGGGGGGTGTGAAACTTAGTAGATTTTTGAGGTATTTCTCGTTTCTCGTCTTTTTCAGGGACAGGGGAATTTGGAGGAGATGGGGGGGGGAGTGTTTCAAAGGATTTATCTGTGGCTGTCTTTTGTTCTCTGTTTCTAATAATCGTTTGCGAACTTTTAAGAATATCGGAAGAAATAGAGCAGCACCAGAATCAGATTTTTCTACTTTAGATGTTAATACATTTCCTATATTGCCCTAATTTATATTTTTATATGAATTTATATTTTGTAATTCGCAATCTGGAGTTTCAAAAAACAGCCAACAGACAAAATGCTTTAACAGTTTTTTAGAAACTGTAATTTGTTCGGCATTTAAAATTTCCTTAATCTGAGAAAATGCACTCTTTTGATGTGCAGACAACTGTGCGCCCATTGTGATGTTTTAAAAGTAATCTGCACAATATCCTATACCTTCACACAATATTCACACAACAAAAACGACTTTTTCTGACCCAGAATTAAAAAAAAACCAGGAGAAAAGGGAATGCGGAGATCTCCGTGGTCCGGATGATGCAACCCCCAGCACGTGGTCCACGTTACGCTGGCCGTGCTGGCTTCGGGGTAGTGCTTCCTTGCACTGTTTTTGCGGGGGCCCCCCGGGAGACACGCAATGCCGGAGTTGCGAGCAGCACCAGTTCGAGCGGGGTTTATTTTGCGATCCCACGCGCGGCGGCGGGAACGCTCCGCCCGAACGGCTGCTGCTGCCACTGCGCCGCAGGGTCCTAGCACCCGCCCCCGCTGCCGCTGGTCCGCCTGAGGAACCCCCTCCCCACGGCTAGGGGCAAATTTTGGGGTCCCCGCCTCCCCCCGAGGGTCTTTTACCTATCCTGCGGACCTCGGCTGTCTTGTGATTTGTGAAAGGTGTTTATCCTCAAGCCGGCTCTCTCTGCGCTAGACTAGAGTTATCGGCCAAATCCTCCCTGCCTGAGCTGTGTATAAAACAGCTGCCAAGTATGGGGGGTAGTTGATTGAGCCAACTAGCGTAAAAAATCCCTAAAAATGGGATTATATCTACCTGTGAGCTCCTTATTTCAAGCCCACACGTTGATCGCCAACTGCTGGAATGCTGTAACTCCTTCCTAGCTATTTACTGTGTTAGTCTCTAAGAAGGATTTAGGCACAGCATGGATAAACTAAGGTTCCAAAGAGGCTCCTTGCCTTTCTTAATGTTCGTAGTTTATTTCATGGTGGTCTCAAGGCAAAAAGAGAAAGAAGAGCTCAGATAACGGTCTTTTCTAGGAAAGGGTCAAGGAGGGGAATTTGGCTTTCTGCCAATAGGATGGGGAACAGGGGGGAAAGGTTAAAGCATTCCTTATACCTCTGGTATTGGGTTAGAACAACGATCCGTCAAGCCAAGGCAAAGAGGCTTTAAAAGAGCATCAGGATGCTCTGAAACTTCGATACTCCTGCAAACAATAATTCGATCTGCCAGAAGAGAACACAGGCTGCTGGTGTTGTATTCATGGACATGGGCTATGTGTTTTGACCACCAGCACATTCTACGTAGTCTGCAGTGAGGGGAAGTAGACTCCCATATCACCAGCTTGGTAATATGTATGAGAACACACATCTTCACATGAAAATCTCTTCAGAAAACTGACATACCAAAAACATATACACCATCCCTAGACTAAGATACTTGGCTAAACAAATGGATGCAAAAACAGCGCTTCTTGAATCCCCTGATCTCCAGATTTGATGAACTGTGAAGGAATGGTAATGCTTAACACCGTACATATGTGATGTCATCCTGCACTCCAGCATGAAGGGTGGAGTTCTGGGTATCCCAACATTGATGGAACTCAATCCAAGTATCCAGGCCAGAAGATTACATAGACTTGCCCAATATTCGGATGATGCATTAATATTGTAGGGGGTGGTTTTTTTTAGGGATGGGATTAAATGTGAGAGATGGTATTTTTCATTTGGATTTTGATGTTTATTAATTTTTATTCATATTATAGTTTTACAAACTGTGAGTTTTAGAGTACTTTAAGTTAATTAATTAAAAATGAAGACATATTTTTTACAGGGATTTTAAGGATAAATTGTTTAATTAAGAAATTATGCTTAAATTATTTTTACTTTTAGCCTAACAATTCACAATTTGTGGCTTGTAATATGGACATTTTATTTAATTATAAAATAATACTTAGACTTATCAAGAAGAAGGCCAAAAGGAAGACAACTTTTGTTTTAAAATTTCTAATTGTTATATATATATATTACTGTATGCTAAAACTTTAAAATGTAAGTTTTTTAATATGTGATATTACACCTTTCTATTGAAATTACAGATTTATAATCTCAGCTTTATTATTTAATTTTGGAAGTTTTTTCCATGGCCTGAGGTTAAATGCAGTGTTCTCTTGGGGGTCAGTGCTTTTTAGCACAGAAAGTCTAAAATTCTCAGTGACCAGGGTTCCAACACCTTAAGATCGTTCCTGAAAAAAGAATGCTTAGATCAAGTATATAGAAAAATATGAATGAGAGCCAGAAGGGATCAAGACAAGATCCTGTCAATATCGGAGCCTAAACCTAAGATAGAATTGCTGGTTGGTGCAGGTGATGACACAACACCACAATGGGAAGTAGCTACTCCGAAAACTCAATATTCACAACCGTGTAACTGGAGGAAACAGGAGTTTTCGTCCTCCAAATTTCCCCTGCCCAAATAATGCAATGACACATGGGGAAGGGGACTGGCTTAGGTACCTCATGAGGAAGCAGAGGTCCACCTGCAGCCCAGGTACCTCATGAGGAAGCAGAGGTCTACCTGCAGCCCACAGATGCCCAGAATAGTTCAGGGATTCACCGGCATCCTGTGCTGGATCCTGCTTTGCAGTGGATCCATTCCCAAATGAGGCCATGACCCCATAGGAAGCCTGTGATGGAGGAGGATCCTGCAGAACCTGTAGAACCCTGGGGAGAAGAAGTCACCTGGAGCAGGTTCCGTTGGGTCCCATGGTGTCACAATGGTCCCTTGGTTCCATTAGGTCTCAAGGTATCACAATGTCTCCTTCATTCCATGATGCCCCATGGTGCCACAACGACCACTTTTTTCTGAGAGGAACCATGGTGTCACAACGGCACCTTGGTTCTCTTAGGCCCAGTGGTGTCACAATTCCCCTTTGGTTTTTGAGGTCCATTGGTGTCACAATGGCATTTTGATTCCATGAGCCTCCATGATGTAAAAATGGCCCCATAATTTTGTTAGGCCCCAATCTGTCACAATGGCCCCTTGCTTCTGTTAGACCCCATGATGTGAAAATGGTCCTTGGTTTTGTTAGTTTCCATGGTGTCTAAATTACCCTTATATTCTCTGAGGCCCCATGGTTTCAGAATGCCCCCTACCAAGGCCTGATGGAGTAACAATGGCCTGTTCGTTATGTAGGGCCCCATGGTGTCGCAAATGCCTCTTCGATCCGTTGGGACCCATTGTGTCTCAATTTCCCCTTGGTTCTGTTAGAACCCACAATATCACAATGGTTCAGATATACCACATGGTGTATATGGACCCATGATTCTGTGAGTTCCCATAGTGTTACAATGGCCTCTTGGATCTATGAGAGCCCATGTATCTTAATTTCCACTTGGTTCTGTCAGGCCCCATGGTGTTACAATACACCCTGGGTTCTATGGGTCCCCATGGTATCACAATGCCCCCTTGGTTCTATGAGAATGCATGGTGTCATAATGGTCGCTTGGTTCTCTGAGGTCCAATGGAGTCACAATGGCCCCTTCGTTCTGTTAGGCTCCATGTTGTCACAATGGCCCCTTGGTTCTATTAGGCACCATGATGTCAGAATGGACCACTGGTTTATGACCCCCTATAGCCTCACAATGGCCCCTTCATTCTGTTAGGGTCCATGGTGTCACAATAGGGCCTTGGCTCTATGAGGCCCCTTGGTGTCACAATGGCCACTTGGTTCTCTGAGTACCCATAGTTTCACAATGGACCTTGGTTCAATGTAGGCTCATGGTGTCACAATTAGCCCTTGGTTCTGGTGACACCATGGTGTGACAATGGCTCCTTGTTTCTGTGAGGTCCCATCATGTCACAATGGCCACCAGGTTCTGTTAGGCCTCATGATGTCACAATTGTCCCTGTTTTGCATTAGGTCCCATGGTGTTCCATGAGACCGCATGGTGCCACAACGACCACTTTTTTCTGTTAGGGCCTGTGGTGTCACAATGGTATTGTGGTTCCAAGACACTCCATGATGTCAAAATGGCCCCTGGGTTCCGTTTTGCCCCAAGATGTCTGAATGGCCCCTTGGTTCTGTTACGCCCAATGGTGTCACAATGGCCCCTTCTTTCTATGAGGAGCCATGGTGCCACAATGGCCTCTTGGTTGTGTTAGGTCTCAGGCTATCACAATAACATCTTGG
>NW_026612772.1:0-49920 GCF_029582105.1 Oenanthe melanoleuca | reverse complement strand
TTTACCCCAAACTATGGCAATCTAACCCCCCGGTTCTCAGATATTTACCTCCCCAATTCCGGAATATTTCCCCCCGAGCGCATTGCCGGTGGTCGGGGGTGATGGACCCCCAATTCGGGTGTATTTACCCCAAATTATTGCAATTAACCCCCCAATTCGGGTGTATTTACCCCAAACTATGGCAATCTAACCCCCTAATTCTGGTATATTTATCCCAAATTATGGCAATTTAACCCCCCGGTTCTGGCATATTTACCTCCCCAATTCCGGAATATTTCCCCCCGAGCGCATCGCCGGTGGTCGGGGGAGTGATGGACCCCCAATTCGGGTGTATTTACCCCAAATTATTGCAATTTAACCCCCCCAATTCGGGTGTATTTACCCCAAACTATGGCAATCTAACCCCCTAATTCTGATATATTTATCCCAAACTATGGCAGTTTAACCACCCGGTTCTGGTATATTTACCTTCCTAATTCCGGAATATTCTCCCCGAGCGCATCGCCGGTGGTCGGGAGTGCTGGACCCCCAATTCGGGTGTATTTACCCCAAATTATTGCAATTTAACCCCCCGGTTCTGGCATATTTACCTTCCTAATTCCGGAATATTTCCCCCCGAGTGCATCGCCGGTGGTCGGGAGTGATGGGGGTGCGAAACCCCCAATTCGGGTGTATTTACCCCCAATTCGGGTGTATTTACCCCAAATTATGGCAATTTACCCCCTAATTCTGGTAATTTACCCCCCCCAGTTCTCAGATATTTACCCCCTAATTCCGGAATGTTTCCCCCCGAGTTCATCGCCGGTTGTCTAGGGAGTGCTGGAGGTGCGACACCCCCAGTTCGGGTGTATTTACCCCCAAATTCTGGTCCATTCACCCCCAGTTCTGGCAACAACCCCCCCAATTCTGGCACGTTTACCTCCCCAATTCTGCAATATTTTCCCCCGAGCTCATCCCCGGTGGTCTTGGGGAGTCCTGAAGGGGTGAACCCCCCAATTCTGCCAATTTACCCCACCCTACCCCTCCAATTATTGTATATTTACCCCCCCAAGTTCTGGAATATTTCCTCCCAATTCCAGAATGTTTCCCGGATATTTACCTCCCCAATTCCGGATTGTTTCTCCCCAAGTTCATACCCCCAAGTTCTGGAATATTTCCTCCCAATTCCAGAATGTTTCCCCCCAGTTTTCCGATATTTACCTCCCCAATTCCGGATTGTTTCTCCCCAAGTTCATCCCCGCTGGTCTCGGGGAGTTCTGGGGCTGGGAACCCCTTACCCCCAATTCTGGAATATTTCTCCCCCAATTCCAGCATATTTATCCCCAGTTCTGGATTATTTCCCGCCAATTTTGGAATATTCCCCCTCCCCCCCTCAATTCTGGCACCCCTAAAACTCCAAATCCCCGAGTTCATCCCCAGCGGCCCCGCTACTCCTGGAGCTGTGAACCCCCCAATTCCGGCACGTTCTCCCCCAATTCCTGCATCCCCGAAACCCCAAACCCGCCGGATCTCACACAACCCCCTTCGTCCCTGCACCCCCAAACCCTCCCTGTACCCCCGGATCCTCCTGAACCCCAAAAATTCCTGAATCCCGAGCATCCCCAAAATCCCTGCACCCCTGAACCTCCAAACCCGACCTTCCTGCACCCCCAAACCCTCCCGCAACTTCCCACAGATTTATATTTATATTTATATTTATATTTATATTTATATTTATATTTATATTTATATTTATATTCTTATTCTTATTCTTATTCTTATTCTTATTCTTATTCTTATTCTTATTCTTATTCATTTTTAATTTTATTTTAATTTTTTTTTTATTCTTTTTTTTATTCTTTTTTTCATGTCCTCTCCCCGTCCCCACCCCGAGTAGCTGAGGACCCCAAATCTCTGGGAATTCCTGCTGAACCCCAAATATTCCAGGATCCCTGAACCTCCAAACCTGCCCCCCTAAACCCTCCCACAACTTCCCACAGATTTATTTTTATATTTATTCTTATCCTTATTCTCATTCTTATTCTTATTCTTATTCTTATTCTTATTCTTATTCTCATTCTCATTCTCATTCTCATTCTTATTCTTATTCTCATTCTCATTCTCATTCTCATTCTCATTCTCATTATTCTTATTCTTATTCTTATTCTTATTCTTATTCTTATTCTTATTCTTATTCTCATTCTCATTCTCATTCTCATTCTCATTCTTATCCTTATTCTTATTTTAAATTTTTATTTTTATACTTTTTTTATTCTTTTTTTATTCTTATTTTATTCTTATTTTTATTCTTTTTTTTTTTCATTTTCTTCCACCTCCTCTCCCCGTCCCCACCCCGACCGGCTGAGGACCCCGAGTCCCGGTGAGCGCCGCCGTGCCCTCCCTGTACCCCCAGATCCTCCTGAACCCCAAACTTTCCATCATCCCCCCAATCCCTGCACCCCTGAACCTCCAAACCCTCCCACAACTTCTCACAGATTTATATTCTTATCCTTATTCTTATTCTTATTCTTATTCTTATTCTTATTCTTATTCTTATTCTTATTCTTATTCTTATCCTTATCCTTATCCTTATTCTTATTCTTATCCTTATCCTTATCCTTATTCTTATCCTTATCCTTATTCTCATTCTCATTCTCATTCTCATTCTCATTCTCATTCTTATTCTTATTCTTATTCTTATTCTTATTCTTATTCTTATTCTTATTCTTATTCTTATTCTTATTTTTATTCTTATTCTTATTCTTATTCTTATTCTTATTCATTTTAATTTTTATTTTATTTTTTTATTTTTATTCTTTTTTTATTCTTGTTTTAATTCTTTTTTATATTCTTATTTTTATTATTTTTTATTATTTTTTTTTATTTTATTTTTTCTTTTTTCCACCTCCTGTCCCCGTCCCCACCCCGAGCGGCTGCGGACCCCGAGTCCCGGTGAGCGCCGCCGTGCCCTCGCCGTGCCCCCGCTCCGCCGTGCACTCCGGATGAACCGGCGGCCCTTGAAGCGCCGCCGCGGTGATTTAGGAGAATATTAACGGCGCTGCGGAGCTGCGGCGGCGCCTCTCTCGGGGCGAGCGGCACCGGCGGCGGCGCAGATGGGCCCGGCAGATGAAACATTTCCGTCACATCGTCCCCCAGCCGCGCTCGCCGCCTCGGGCAGGGAATAAAGACGGAGCCGCCGCTCGCCGGGGCTTGGCGGGGGTTTGGGCTGGGCCCCGGTGTCGCCGCGGTGTCGCCTCGGTGTCACCGCGGTGTCACGGTGATTGGGATGTGGAGATCCCGGCGGGATGGGACAGGGGGATCCCAATGGGGTGGAACGGATCCTGTTCAGATCCCAATGGGATGGGACGTGGGGATCCTGGTGGGATGGGACAGATCCGGGTGGGATGGGACAGATCCGGGTGGGATGGGACACGAAGGTCCCTGTGGGATGGGACAGATCCAGGTGGGATGGGACAGATCCGGGTGGGATGGGACAGATCCGGGTGGGATGGGACACGAAGATCCCTGCGGGATGGGACAGATCCAGGTGGGATGGGACAGATCCGGGTGGGATGGGACACGAAGGTCCCTGCGGGATGGGACATGGGGATCCTGATAGGATGGGACAGATCCAGGTGGGATGGGACAGATCCGGGTGGGATGGGACAGATCTGGATGGGATGGGACAGATCCTGGTGGGATGGGACAGATCTGGGTGGGATGGGACAGATCCGGGTGGGATGGGACAGATCCTTGTGGGATGGGACACGAAGGTCCCTGCGGGATGGGACATGGGGATCCTGATAGGATGGGACATGAAGATCCCTGTGGGATGGGACATGGGGATCCCAATGGGATGAGATGTTCAGATCCTTGTGGGATGGGACAGATCCGGGTGGGATGGGACACGTTGATCCTGGTGGGATGGGACAGATCCGGGTGGGATGGGACACGTTGATCCTGGTGGGATGGGACACGGAGACCCCCATGGGATGGGACATGGGGATCCCACAATGGGATGAGATGTTCAGATCCTGGTGGGATGGGACATGGGGATCCTGATAGGATGGGATGGATCCAGTTTGGATGGGACAGATCCTGGTGGGATGGGACACCTGGACCCTCTTGGCATGCGACATGAAGACCCCAATGGGATGGGACATGGGGATCCTGATGGGATGGGACATGGGGATCCTGATGGGATGGGACATGGGGATCCCAATGGGATGAGATGTTCAGATCCTTGTGGGATGGGACAGATCTGGGTAGGATGGGACGGATTTTGTTCTGATGGGACACCTGCACCCTCCTAGGATGGGACATGGAGATCCCAAAGGGATGGGACACGGAGACCCCAGTGGGATGGGATATGAGGATCCTGATAGGATGGGATGGATTCAGTTTGGATGGGACAGATGCTGTTGGGATGAGACATGGAGATCCCAGTGGGATGGGACATGGGGATCCTGTTCAGATGGGACAGATCCTGGTGGGATGGGACAGCTGGACCCTCCTGGGATGGGACATGGAGACCCCAATGGGATGGGACACCCCATTTTGTCCTGTTGGGATACATGGACCCGCCTGGGATGGGACGAGGATACCCCAATAAGATGGGACAGATCCTGGTGGGATGGGATTCCCAATCTGGGAATTCCTGGGGATGGAGGGAATGGGGTTGGGGTGGCCCCAAATCCAATCTCCAGCCTCGAAATGGCGCCAGATTCCCAATTTCCCGATTCCTGCTGAACCCCAGGAACGGGGAGATGGAGATGGGGTGACCCCAAATCCAATTCCCAGCCTTGAAAAGGAGTCAGGTTCCCAATTTCCCGATTCCTGCCGGTTCCCGGGAATGGGGATGACGCTGCTCCGCTTCCCAGCGCTCCCAGTGCCCCCCTGTCCCCCCTCCCATCCCCTTTTCCTCCCGGGAATCTCTTTCCCCTCCCATCCGCTCCTTTCCAGCCCTTTCCATCAACCCCCTCGAAATTCCCTCCCTCCCCAGCCTAATTAACGCCTAATTAACCAAATTCCAACAAAACCGCATCCTCCTCCTCCTCCTCCTCTCCCGCTTCCCGAAAAAAAAAAATAAAATAAAATTAAAAAACCACCAAAAAACAAAACCCAGGAATTCCAGCGAGCTGGGAAGGAGCGGAGCAGAGTTCACGCAGCTCAGCCGTGCCAGGGCTCGGCGCTAATGATTTAATAAAAATTAGCATAATTAACGAACATCTGCACGAGGCAGCGCGGGGCAATTTGGCAGCGCGAGACGAGGACTCGAGCGTTATTGCCGCGAGTTTAATGCGCTTTTAATTCGTCCTGGCCCCGCGCGGGGGGAGGAAACGACGGCTGCGCTGCCGAGAGTTTGGGGTTTTTTTTTTTTTTTCCATCCCTTCGGAGGATGAAAAATCCCGGGATTTATCCCGGCGTTCATTCCAGCAGAAACGGTTTTAAAAATTCGGGCTGGAAAAGTGGGGATCGGGATGGCGGAGTGGCCGAGGAGCGGCTCAGCCCGCGGGGTTTTAGGGATAAATTTGGATTTTAGGGATAAATTCGGGGTTTTAGGGATACATTTCGGTTTTTGTTTTTTTTTCCCATCCCTTCGGAGGATGAAAAATCCCGGGATTTATCCCGGCGTTCATTCCAGCAGAAGCGGTTTTAAAAATTGGAATTGCAGAAGTGGGATTGGGGCTGTGGAGTGAGCGAGGAGCGGCTCAGCCCGCGGGGTTTTAGGGATAAATTTGGATTTTAGGGATAAATTCGGGGTTTTTTTTCCATCCCTTTGGATGCTGCAAAATCCCGAGATTTACCCCGAGATTCAGTAAAAAAAAAAAAAGGAATTTTTAAAAATTGGGATTGCTAAAGTGGAGTTGGAGTTGCGGAGTGGCTCAGCCCGCGGGGTTTTAGGGATAAATTCGGATTTAAGGGATAAATTTTGGGTTTTTTTCTCATCCCTCTGGATGCTGAAATATCCCAAAAATTATCCCAAGATTCAGCAGAGAAGGAATTTTATTTTTTTTAAATGGGGATTGCGGAAGTGGGGTTGGGGTTGTGGAGTGGCCGAGGAGCAGCTCAGCCCACGGGGGTTTAGGGATAAATTCGGGTTTTTTCCTTAAATCCCACGGAAATCTGGGGAAAGGGGAAGTTTTCCAGGAAAATCCAGCTGGAGACGCTTCCAGAATTCCAGCCTGGGAGCTGGAATTTGGGATTAAACCCCCCCAAAAAATCAGGGTGTGAATTAAACCTTAAATTCTCAAGCAAACCCCAAACCATGACCCAGAGGATTTGGGGAATTTCTGTGGGATTTGGGGACTTTTTTTTTTTTTTGTGGGATTTGGGGCATTTTTTGTGGGATTTGGGGCATTTTTTTGTGGGATTTGGGGCATTTTTTGTGGGATTTGGGGCATTTTTTGTGGGATTTGGGGATTTTTTGTGGGATTTGGGGCTTTTTTTGTGGGATTTGGGGCATTTTTTTGTGGGATTTGGGGCATTTTTTTTGTGGGATTTGGGTTTTTTTGGGTGGGATTTGGGGTATTTTTGTGGGATTTGGGTTTTTTGTGGGTGGGGTATTGTGGTATTTTTGTGGGATTTGGGGCTATTTTTTGTGGGATTTGGGGCATTTTTTTGTGGGATTTGGGGCATTTTTTTGTGGGATTTGGGGCATTTTTTGTGGGATTTGGGGCATTTTTTGTGGGATTTGGGGCATTTTTTTGTGGGATTTGGGGCATTTTTTGTGGGATTTGGGGTATTTTTTTGTGGGATTTGGGGCATTTTTTGTGGGATTTGGGGCATTTTTTGTGGGATTTGGGGCATTTTTTGTGGGATTTGGGGCATTTTTTTGTGGGATTTGGTGTATTTTTTTTTGGGATTTGGGGCATTTTTTTGTGGGATTTGGGGCATTTCTTGTGGGATTTGGGGTATTTTTTTGTGGGATTTGGGGCATTTTTTGTGGGATTTGGGGCATTTTTTGTGGGATTTGGGGCTTTTTTGTGGGATTTGGGGCATTTTTTGTGGGATTTGGGGTATTTTTTTGTGGGATTTGGGGCATTTTTTGTGGGATTTGGGGCATTTTTTGTGGGATTTGGGGCATTTTTTGTGGGATTTGGGGTATTTTTTTGTGGGATTTGGGGCATTTTTTGTGGGATTTGGGGCATTTTTTTGTGGGATTTGGGGCATTTTTTGTGGGATTTGGGGTATTTTTTTGTGGGATTTGGGGCATTTTTTGTGGGATTTGGGGCATTTTTTGTGGGATTTGGGGCATTTTTTTGTGGGATTTGGGGTATTTTTTTGTGGGATTTGGGGCATTTTTTGTGGGATTTGGGGCATTTTTTGTGGGTTTTGGGGTATTTCTTGTAGGATTTTAGGTGTTTCTGCAGGATTTGGGGTCGGAGCCCCAAAGGAAGGGCCTGACCCCAATCCCGACCCCACAGGAGTACCCCGGGAACGGCTGGTGGGTCGGGGAGCTGGGCCAGGAAATTGGGATCGTCCCGAAGGAATTCCTGATGCCCGCCTTCGAGCTGGAGCAGTGACGGGACAGGTGAGGGGCGGGGTTTGGGGTTTGGGGTGCGGGGTGCAGAATTTGGGGTGTGGGGTTTGCAGTTTGGGGTCCAGGACTTGGGATTTGGGGTCAGGTTTTGGGGTTTGGAGTGCGGGGTGCAGAATTTGGGGTTTGGGATTTGGGATTTGGGGTCAGGTTTTGGGGTTTGGGATTTGGAGTGAGGGGTGCAGAATTTGGGGTTTAGGGTGTGGGATTTGGGGTGCGGGATGCAGAATTTGGGGTGTGGGGTTTGCAGTTTGGGGTCCAGGACTTGGGATTTGGGGTTTGGGGTCAGGTTTTGGGATTTGGAGTGTGGGGTGCAGAATTTGGGGTTTGTGGTTTGGGGTCCAAGATGGGATTTGGGATTTGGGGTCACATTTTGGGTTTGGGGTTTGAGGTGCAGAATTTGGGGTTTAGGGTGTGGGATTTGGGGTGAGGGGTGCAGAATTTGGGGTTTGGGGTGTGGGGTGCAGAATTTGGGGTTTGAGGTTTGGGGTGCAGAATTTGGGGTTTGGGGTTTGAGGTTTGGGGTCCAAGATGGGATTTGGGATTTGGGGTCAGGTTTTGGGGTTTGGGGTGAGGGGTGCAGAATTTGGGGTTTGAGGTTTGGGGTGCAGAATTTGGGGTTTGAGGTTTGGGGGTTGTGGTGCAGGATGCAGAATTTGGGGTGTGGGGTTTGCAGTTTGGGGTCCAGGATGGGATTTGGGGTTTGGGGTCAGGTTTTGGGGTTTGGGGTGCATGGTTTGGGGTCACATTTTGGGTTTGGGGTTTGAGGTTTGGGGTGCAGAATTTGGGGTTTAGGGTGTGGGATTTGGGGTGCAGAATTTGGGGTTTGGGGTTTGTGGTTTGGGGTCCAAGATGGGATTTGGGATTTGGGGTCAGGTTTTGGGGTTTCGAGTGTGGGGTGCAGGGTTTGAGGTCAGGTTTGGGGTTTGGGGCTCAGAGTTTGGGTGTGGGGTCAGATTTTGGGTTTGGGATTTGGAGTTTGGGGTGCGGGGTTTGGGGTCACGTTTTGGGTTTGGGGGTTTGAGGTTTGGGGTGCGGGGTTTGGGGTCAAGTTTTGGGTTTGGGGTGCAGAATTTGGGTTTGGGTTTGGGATCTGGGGTCACAGATCCATCCCCGGTGTCTGTGCTTTGTCTCCATCCTCAGTTTTCCCTGGAGCAGCTGGGCCCGGGAATGGCGGTGGCAGCTGGATCCCAAATCCCACAAATCCCACAAATCCCACAAATCCCACAAATAAATCCCACAGATCCCACGGGATTCCTCCGCAGGATCCAGCGCTGGCACCGAGTGGATTCATCCCAAAAATCCCCCCTGGAGCCATTCCGTGGGGAAACTGAGGCACGCATCCCGCTTTTCCCAAAAATCCCAAATTCCCTGGAGATCTCCCACTCATTATCCCGCTTTTCCCAAAATCCCGAATTCCCTGGAGATCTCCCACTCATTATCCCGCTTTTCCCAAAAATCCCGAATTCCCTGGAGATCTCCCACTCATTATCCCGCTTTTCCCAAAAATCCCGAATTCCCTGGAGACCTCCCACACATTATCCCGCTTTTCCCAAAAATCCCGAATTCCCTGGAGATCTCCCACTCATTATCCCGCTTTTCCCAAAAATCCCGAATTCCCTGGAGCTCTCTCACTCATTATCCCACTTTTCCCAAAAAATCCCGAATTCCCTGGAGATCTCCCACTCATTATCCCGCTTTTCCCAAAATCCCAAATTCCCTGGAGCTCTCTCACTCATTATCCCGCTTTTCCCAAAAATCCCAAATTCCCTGGAGATCTCCCACTCATTATCCCGCTTTTCCCAAAATCCCAAATTCCCTGGAGCTCTCTCACTCATTATCCCGCTTTTCCCAAAAATCCCGAATTCCCTGGAGCTCTCTCACTCATTATCCCGCTTTTCCCAAAAATCCCGAATTCCCTGGAGATCTCCCACTCATTATCCCGCTTTTCCCAAAAATCCCGAATTCCCTGGAGATCCCAAATCCAGGTGTTCTCCCTCAATAAATCCCTTTTTCCTCTCCAAGTTTGGCTGTTTCCGGGAATGGCCGGGAATGGCCGGGAATTATCGGGAATGATCGGGAATTATCGGGAATGGCCGGGAATTATCGGGAATGGCCGGGAATTATCGGGAATTATTTGGAATGATTGGGAATTATCGGGAACAGCCGGGAATGATCGGGAATGATCGGGAATAACTGGGAATGGCCGGGAATTATCGGGAATGATCGGGAACGACCGGGAATTATCGGGAATGTCCGGGAATTATCGGGAATGGCCGGGAATGATCAGGAATTGTTTGGAATGATCGGGAATTATCGGGAATGGCTGGGAATTATCGGGAATGATCGGGAGCGACCGGGCATTATCGGGAATTGTCAGGAATGATCGGGAATGGCAGAGAACGATCGGGAATTATTTGGAATGTCGGGAATGGCCCCTTTGCTGTGAGGGTGAATCCAGCACATCCCCCTCCTGCTTTTCCTGCTTTTCCTGCTTTTCCTGCTTTTCCTGCTTTTCCTCCCCTCCCGCGTTTGGCTGCGGGGCCACTAGATGGTGGTAGGGCCCTGCGGCTCCGATCCCTCTGGAATTCCCAAACTGGATCCTTCTGGAGCAGATCCTTGGCCTTGGATCAGATCCATGGATTCAGACTGGATCTGGGTGGATCCCAGGATTTTGATCCAATCCATGGGTTTTGATCCGATCCATGGGGTCAGATCGGATCCCTGAATTCGGATCAGATTTCTGGATTCAGAGTGGATCCTTGGATTCAGGCTGGATCCATGGATTCAGAGTGGATCCCCGAGTTTGGAACAGATCCCTGGATTCAGAGCAGATCCATAGATTTGGATTGGATCCCTGGATTCAGAGGGAATCCATCGATTCTGGGTGGATCCCTGGATTCCGATCCGATCCAGGCGCATCTGCGCCGTTCCCAGCGGCGCGCTCATGAATATTAATGAGTGTTTATGAATATTAATGAGGGGCTCAGCCAATCACAGCCCTGAACTCCTCCTGCCACTCCCGCTGCGCCTCCAAGGGATTCCCAACAGCGATTCCCAACATTCCCAAAACCTCCCCAAAACCCGCCCCAAACCCAAATTCCCAAAATCCCGAAATTCCCAGCGCTTCTCCCACCCCCGAGCCAGGCGTAACACAGAAAAGTCTCCTCCACTTCCGTTTTAATTTTCTTTATTTTTATTTTCATTTTTATTTATCTTATTTCCCACACCAAGTGCTGAGGGAGGGGAGGACCCCAAAACCCCCCGAGCTGCTCCTGCTTTCCCAAAAATCCCTGGAACAGCCCTGGCGGGAAGGGGACACAAATTCCAGCCCCATCTCTCCCTTTTCCCAGTGGGAAGCTCGGCTCTGATAGGCCCAGTTTGGGAATTCCAGAGGGATTGGAGCCCAGATTGGGAATTCCAGAGGGATTGGAGCCCAGTTTGGGAATTCCAGAGGGATTGGAGCCCAGATTGGGAATTCCAGAGGGATTGGAGCCCAGTTCAGGGATTCCAGAGGGATTTGAGGCAGAAGCAGAGTGAGGAAAACACTGCTGGAATATCAGGGAATATCAGGAATATCGGGAATCCGATTGGAAAGAGCTCGGACATGGCTGGGGCCGCATTCCCAGTGCTCCCAGTCCATCCCAGTGGCTCCACACTGATCCCTCTCCCAGCGAGGGCAGCGGGGCCTGGGGGTGTCCAGAGGGGTCACTCAGTGTCCAGCTGGGCTCTCTGGACTGTCCAGAGGGGTCACTCTGTGCCCAGCTGGGCTCTCTGGGCTGTCCAGAGGGGTCACTCTGTGTCCAGCTGGACACTCTGGACTATCCAGAGGGGTCACTCTGTGCCCAGCTGGGCTCTCTGGACTATCCAGAGGGGTCACTCTGTGCCCAGCTGGGCTCTCTGGACTGTCCAGAGGGGTCACTCTGTGCCCAGCTGGACACTCTGGACTATCCAGAGGGGTCACTCAGTGTCCAGCTGGACACTCTGGGCTGTCCAGAGGGGTCACTCTGTGTCCAGCTGGACACTCTGGACTATCCAGAGGGGTCACTCAGTGTCCAGCTGGACACTCTGGACTATCCAGAGGGGTCACTCAGTGTCCAGCTGGACACTCTGGGCTGTCCAGAGGGGTCACTCTGTGCCCAGCTGGACACTCTGGGCTGTCCAGAGGGGTCACTCTGTGCCCAGCTGGGCTCTCTGGGCTGTCCAGAGGGGTCACTCTGTGTCCAGCTGGACACTCTGGACTATCCAGAGGGGTCACTCTGTGTCCAGCTGGGCTCTCTGGACTGTCCAGAGGGGTCACTCTGTGTCCAGCTGGGCTCTCTGGGCTGTCCAGAGGGGTCACTCTGTGTCCAGCTGGACACTCTGGACTGTCCAGAGGGGTCACTCAGTGTCCAGCTGGACACTCTGGACTATCCAGAGGGGTCACTCTGTGTCCAGCTGGACACTCTGGACTATCCAGAGGGGTCACTCTGTGTCCAGCTGGGCTCTCTGGGCTGTCCAGAGGGGTCACTCTGTGTCCAGCTGGACACTCTGGACTATCCAGAGGGGTCACTCTGTGTCCAGCTGGGCTCTCTGGACTGTCCAGAGGGGTCATTCAGTGTCCAGCTGGGCTCTCTGGACTGTCCAGAGGGGTCACTCTGTGCCCAGCTGGGCTCTCTGGACTGTCCAGAGGGGTCACTCTGTGCCCAGCTGGACACTCTGGGCTGTCCAGAGGGGTCACTCTGTGCCCAGCTGGACACTCTGGGCTGTCCAGAGGGGTCACTCTGTGCCCAGCTGGGCTCTCTGGACTGTCCAGAGGGGTCACTCTGTGCCCAGCTGGGCTCTCTGGACTATCCAGAGGGGTCACTCTGTGTCCAGCTGGGCTCTCTGGACTGTCCAGAGGGGTCACTCTGTGTCCAGCTGGGCTCTCTGGCCGTGCCTCGTCCATGCCAAAGTCACTCCAGTAGGGGAAGCTCTCCAGGCCAGCACAGCTGGAAAACAGCAGGAAAAGGGATCCAGGGAATGTCAGGATTTTGTGGAAGCAGCAAGCCCGGAGCTGGAACAGGGGGAACATTCCCATCATTGCCAGGGACATCCCAGCCCCCCTGCCTGGGATCCTCTGGGATCCAGAGAGGAGCTGGGAGTGCCCTGGGATCCCCTAAAAGGAGATAGGAATGTCCTGGGATCCCCAAAAAGGAGCTGGGAGTGCCTCAGGATCACAAAAAAGGAGCTGGGAGTGTTCTGGGATCCACAGGGAGGGGCTGGGAATGCCCCAGGATCCCTAAAAAGGAAGCTGGGAATGCCCTGGGATCTGCAGGGAGGAGCTGAGAATGTCCTGGGATCCCCTAAAAGGAGCTGGGGATGTCCTGGGATCCCCTAAAATGAGATGGGAGTGCCCTGGGATCCCTAAAAAGGAGCTGGGAATGCCCTGGGATCCCCAAAAAGGAGATGGGAATGTCCTGGGATCCCTAAAAAGGAGATGGCAATGCCCTGGGATCCCCAAAAAGGAGATGGCAATGCCCTGGGATCCCTAAAAAGGAGATGGGAATGCCCTGGGATCTGCAGGGAGGAGCTGAGAATGCCCTGGGATCCCCAGAAAGGAGCTGGGAATGCCCTGGGATCCCCAAATAGGAGATGGGAATGTCCTGGGATCCCCATAAAGGAGATGGGAATGTCCTGGGATCCCTAAAAAGGAGCTGGGAGTGCCCTGGGATCCCCAAAAAGGAGATGGGAATGTCCTGGGATCCCCAAAAAGGAGCTGGGAGTGCCCTGGGATCCTCAGAAAGGAGCTGGGAGTGCCCTGGGATCCCTAAAAAGGAGATGGGAATGTCCTGGGATCCCTAAAAGGAGATGGGAATGCCTTGGGATTCCCAAAAAGGAGCTGGAAATGTCCTGGGATCCCCAAAAAGGAGCCGGGAGTGCCTGGGATCCCTAAAGAGGAGCTGGGCTGCCCTGGGATCCCCGAAAAGGGGCAGTTCAGGGTCGATCCAGGCCGGTCCCGGGCTGCTCCCGCCCTTTCCCCGCCCCTTTCCTGCCGCTCCCTCCCCTCCCCGCGGTGTCACCTGGCTGCGGGCGGGGCCGCGCTGTCCCCGCGCTGTCCCCAGGCGCCCCCGGCGCTGTCCCCGCGCTGTCCCCAGGCCGGGCCCGCCATGGCGTAGTGCAGGATGGCCTCGGTGACCGAGTGCGGGCCCCGGCCCTGCACGCACGCCTCGATGGCGGCCACGGGCAGCTGGCTCTGCAGGAACAGGTGCAGGCGGCTGTCGGAGAGCAGCACGGCGCTCTGCACCACCCTGGGGACACAGGGACAGGGACAGGGACAGGTCACTGCGGGCACCTCCCACCCTGGGGACAGCGACAGGGACAGGACAGGTCACTGCGGGCACCCTGTCACTGCTGGCACCTCTGCTAGCACCCTGTCACTGCTGCACCTCCCACCCTGGGGACACAGGGACACAGGGACAGGGACAGGTCACTGCGGGCACCCTGTCACTGCGGGCACCTCCCACCCTGGGGACACAGGGACAGGGACAGGACAGGTCACTGCGGGCACCTCCCACCCTGGGGACAGGGACACAGGGACAGGTCACTGCGGGCACCCTGTCACTGCTGCACCTCCCACCCTGGGGACAGGGACAGGGACAGGTCACTGCGGGCACCTCCCACCCTGGGGACACAGGGACAGGGACAGGGACAGGTCACTGCGGGCACCTCCCACCCTGGGGACACAGGGACACAGGGACAGGTCACTGCGGGCACCCTGTCACTGCTGCACCTCCCACCCTGGGGACACAGGGACAGGGTCACCAGGGTCACCCAGCCCTCCCTGCTTTCACCTCCCAGCCACTCCTGGGCGCTGTCCCCTCCCCTCAGCCCTTCCCAAATTCCAAATCCTAAACCCCAAATACCAAACCCCAAATATTCCCAATCCCCAAACCCAAAAATATCACAAATCCCAAATCACAAACCCAAACAATCCCAAATCCCAAACCCCAATCCCAAATGATTCCAAAGCCCAAACTATCCCAAATCCCAGATAACCCCAAATCCCAGTAATCCCAAACCTCAGATAACCCCACACCCCAATACCCCCACACCCCAATAACCCCAAACCCCAATAATCCCCCAGCCCAATAACTCCACAACCCAGATAACCCCAAACCCCAATAACCCGAAACCCTGAACAATCCCAAACCCTAAACAATCCCAAACCCCAATAACCCCCCACTCCAATAACCCCCAGCCCAGCTGACCCCTCACTCCAATAACCCCACATCCCAATAACCCCCCAGCCCAATAGCTCCACACCCCAGACAATCCCAAACCCCAATAACCCCAAACCCCAGACAATCCCCCACCCCAATGACCCCAAACCCCAGACAATCCCACACCCCAATAACCCCAAATCCCAATAACCCCAAACCCCAGACAATCCCACACCCCAGTAACCCCAAACCCCAGACAATCCCAAACCCCAGACAATCCCCCACCCCAGTGAATCCCCCACCCCAATGACCCCAAATCCCAGACAATCCCACACCCCAATAATGCCAAATCCCAATAACCCCAAACCCCAGGCAATCCCCCACCCCAATGACCCCAAACCCCAGAAAATCCCCCACCCCAGTAACCCCAAACCCCAGACAATCCCACACCCCAATAACCCCAAATCCCAATAACCCCAAACCCCAGTGACCCCAAACCCCAGACAATCCCAAACCCCAGACAATCCCCCACCCCAGTGCCCCCAAACCGCAGTGACCCCACCCCGGTGCCCCTCTGCACCTCTGCAGGAAGTGCTGCAGGCCCTGCCGCCGCCTCTCGATGAACTCATCCGTGCTGCCCACGAAAAACGCCGACCTGCCCGGCAGCTCCGGCACCGGCCTGGAAACACGGGGGGAAATAAATGGGGACGGGCAGGAAACACGGGGGGAAATGGGCACGGGCAGGAAACACGGGGGGAAATGGGCACGGGCAGGAAACACGGGGGGAAATGGGGACGGGCAGGAAACACGGGGGGAAATGGGCACGGGCAGGAAACACGGGGGGAAATGGGCACGGGCAGGAAACACGGGGGGGGAAATGGGGACGGGCAGGAAACACGGGGGGGGAAATGGGGACGGGCAGGAAACACGGGGGGAAATGGGGACGGGCAGGAAACACGGGGGGAAATGGGGACGGGCACGGGCAGGAAACACGGGGGGAAATGGGCACGGGCAGGAAACACGGGGGGGAATGGGGACGGGCAGGAAACACGGGGGGAAATGGGGACGGGCAGGAAACACGGGGGGAAATGGGGACGGGCAGGAAACACGGGGGGAAATAAATGGGGACGGGCAGGAAACACGGGGGGAAATGGGGAAATGGGGACGGGCAGGAAACACGGGGGGAAATGGGGACGGGCAGGGGCAGCAAACACGGGGGGAAATGGGGACGGGCACGGGCAGGAAACACGGGGGGAAATGGGGACGGGCAGGAAACACGGGGGGGAAATGGGGACGGGCAGGAAACACGGGGGGGAAATGGGGACGGGCAGGAAACACGGGGGGAAATGGGCACGGGCAGGAAACACGGGGGGAAATGGGGACGGGCAGGAAACACGGGGGGAAATGGGCACGGGCAGGAAACACGGGGGGAAATGGGGACAGGCACGGGCAGGAAACACGGGGGGGGAAATGGGGACGGGCACGGGCAGGAAACACGGGGGGAAATGGGCACGGGCAGGAAACACGGGGGGAAATGGGGACGGGCAGGAAACACGGGGGGAGATGGGCACGGGCAGGAAACACGGGGGGAGATGGGCACGGGCAGGAAACACGGGGGGAAATGGGCACGGGCAGGAAACACGGGGGGAGATGGGCACGGGCAGGAAACACGGGGGGAAATGGGGCCAGGCACGGGCAGGAAACACGGGGGGAAATGGGGACGGGCACGGGCAGGAAAACACGGGGGGAAATGGGGACAGGAAACACGGGGGGAAATGGGGATGAGCACGGGCAGGAAACACGGGGGGAAATGGGGACGGGCAGGAAACACGGGGGGAAATGGGGACGGGCAGGAAACACGGGGGGGAAATGGAAATGGGGACGGGCAGGAAACACGGGGGGAAATGGGGACGGGCAGGAAACACGGGGGGAAATGGGGACGGGCACGGGCAGGAGCCCAACCCCAGCTGGGGATCCCGGGATCCTTACACCAGCCCCGCGTTCCTCTGCAGCTGCCGCCGCAGCCACACGAACTCCCGGTAGCGCCGCCGCACGCACGAGGTCTTGGCGGTGAAAGCCTTGCTGTTGGTCTGGGAAAAACCGGGATGGGAGTTATCCTGGGATTGTCATGATGGGGATTGTCACCCTGGGGATTGTCATGATGGGGATTGTCATCCTGGGGATTGTCACCCTGGGGATCATCCTGGGGATTGTCATCCTGGGAATTATCCTGGGAATTGTCATCCTGGGAATTGTCATCCTGGGGATTGTCATCCTGGGAATTATCCTGGGAATTGTCACCCTAGGGATTGTCATCCTGGGGATTGTCACCCTGGGGATTGTCACCCTGGAAATCACCCTAGGGATTGTCATCCTGGGGATTGTCACCCTGGGGATTGTCACCCTGGGAATTATCCTGGGGATTGTCATCCTGGGGATTGTCATGCTGGGGATTATCCATGGGAATTATCCTGGTAATTATCCCTGGTAATTACCCCTGGGAATTACCACTGGGAATTTTCCCTGCGATCAAGAGCAGAGGGATCCAGGATGGGAATCCCCTCTGGGAATTATCCCTGATAATTATCTGTGGTAATTACCTCTGAGAATTATCCCTGGGAATTATCCCTGGGAATTATCTCTGGGATTGAGGGCTGAGGGATCCAGGATGGGAATTATCCCTGGGAATTATCCCTGGGAATTATCCTGGGAATTATCCCTGGGAATTACGATCCCAAGGATCAGCATCTCAGTCCCTGCAGGATCCGGGATGTGATCCCGAGGATTCCCCTCCATGTCCCGGGCTCATCCCAATCCCGAGCCTCTCCCAGGGCTCATCCCAACCCCAGCTCTGCCCCTCCGTGTCCCAGTCCCAGCTCACGTGCAGGAAGATCTTGTAATCCACGTAGGAATTCCAGGAGCCCTCGTTGTGCACGCGGGGATCCTGCACCCGCACCGTGGTCAGCTCCTGCGGGATTCCGGGAGTGGGATCCCAGGAACGGGGATCCACCCCACCCCTGCCTTCCCAGAGCCCTGGGAGTGGGATCAGGGGCTCCAAAAACAGGATCCACCCCATTCCTGCCTTCCCAGAGCTCTGGGAATGGGATCAGGGGCTCCAAAAACAGGATCCACCCCATTCCTGCCTTCCCAGAGTCCTGGGAATGGGATCAGGGGCTCCAAAAACAGGATCCATCCCATTCCTGCCTTCCCAGAGCTCTGGGAATGGGATCAGGGGCTCCAAAAACAGGATCCATCCCATTCCTGCCTTCCCAGAGTTCTGGGAATGGGATCAGGGGCTCCAAAAACAGGATCCACCCCATTCCTGCCTTCCCAGAGTCCTGGGAATGGGATTCCAAAAACAGGATCCATCCCATTCCTGCCTTCCCAGAGTCCTGGGAATGGGATCAGGGGCTCCAAAAACCTGATCCACCCCATTCCTGCCTTCCCAGAGCTCTGGGAATGGGATCAGGGGCTCCAAAAACAGGATCCATCCCATTCCTGCCTTCCCAGAGCCCTGGGAATGGGATCAGGGGCTCCAAAAACAGGATCCACCCCATTCCTGCCTTCCCAGAGTCCTGGGAATGGGATCAGGGGCTCCAAAAACAGGATCCACCCCATTCCTGCCTTCCCAGAGCTCTGGGAATGGGATCAGGGGCTCAAAAAACCTGATCCACCCCATTCCTGCCTTCCCAGAGCCCTGGGAATGGGATCAGGGGCTCCAAAAACCTGATCCACCCCATTCCTGCCTTCCCAGAGTCCTGGGAATGGGATTCCAAAAACCAGGATCCACCCCATTCCTGCCTTCCCAGAGTCCTGGGAATGGGATTCCAAAAACCAGGATCCATCCCATTCCTGCCTTCCCAGAGCTCTGGGAATGGGATTGGGGAACTCAAAAAACTGGGATCCACCCCATTCCTGCTTTTCCAGACATTCCCATTCCCATTTCCATTCCCATTTCCATCCCTGCTTTTCCAGATTCCTGGAAATGGGATTGGGGAGCTCCAAAACCCTGGATCCACCCCATTCCTGCTTTTCCAGCCATTCCCATTCCCACTCCCATTCCCATTCCCACTCCCATTCCCACTCCCATTCCCAGCTGCTCCTGCACTCAGCCCTGTGGATTATTCCACAGAGATGGAATTCCCAAGAATTCAACTCGCCCAAATTCCAGAATCTGGGAATAAACCAGGAATGCTCCTCACTTCCTCTCGGTTCTCCAACATCCTAGAGCCCAGCAGGGAACATCTGGGAAAAAAAACCAGGAAAAAAATGGGATTTAGAAAGAGAAATCCTTCCATGGATTCTGCATCCCCCAGATTTCTGGGATCCTGCAGATTTTGGGAATATTGGAAATCCCTGGAATCTGGGAAAAGCCTCTATTTGAGGGGTTGTGGGATTCCCGGTTTGGGGTTATTTCCCTGAAATTCGGGATTCTCCAGGGCTCTGCTGCCCGGGATTGGTGTTCCAGGAAAAAATTCCAGGTGGGATTCCTGCCTGGCTCCTTATCCTCTCTCCTGATCCATCCCTAAAATCCTTTCCCAAAGCTCTGGAACAGCGGGAATCCTCATTCCCATCCATGGAAAACCCTCCAGAGCCAGAAAAATGGGAATTAATCCCATTTATTCCTGATTTTCCCTGAATTCCTGAGGATGTTAACAAATCGATCCCATTTATTCCTTTTTTTCCTTGGACACAGCCACCCCTCTAAAACACTGGAATTCATTTTTTTTCAGGATCTTTTGCCTTCCAGGGAAGGAAAGGATTCCTGATCCCACTCCTGGGGATGTCAGCACCACCACGAGTCCCAAAAACGAAGAGAAAAACCAAGAAAAACGGGATTGAATCCCATTCATTCCTTTCCCACGCCGCCTGGAAAACACCGCGGGGGGAATTCCAGGGATTTTCTGCTCCCAGGGAAAGAAAAAATTCCTCAGGACAGAGATCGGAGCCGCGGCCCGACCCA
Organism: Oenanthe melanoleuca; assembly: GCF_029582105.1. Lineage (NCBI taxonomy): Eukaryota > Metazoa > Chordata > Aves > Passeriformes > Muscicapidae > Oenanthe > Oenanthe melanoleuca. Next base: position 30,257 of record NW_026612772.1, on the reverse strand, counting down.
GCCGAGCTCCGGGCGCTGAGGGCGAGCCCCGGCCCGGCCCTGCCGCGAGAGACTTTTGGGGGGTGTTTTTTGTTGGTTTTGGGGGGGTTTGGGTTTTTTAAAATTGTTTTTTGTGTTTGGGAACACCGGGATTCCCCGAGGGACCCCCCAAATCTGCCCCCTCCCCTCAGGGCCCCCTCACCTCGCACATCCCGCGGCCCCTTTAAGCAGCGGCGGCAGCGCGCGCGTTTATGGGGGCGGGTGTGGCCGGAACTTCCGGTGCGGGGCATGCTGGGAGTTGTAGTTCAGGCCTTGCTGTGGTCCAGGGTACCGCCCCCCCGCCCCAAGACAAGGAGTGTTTGGAGCACCAGGAGCGGGAATGTTTATCCTGCGGAAAAGCGGGATCAGGAGGCACCTTTGGCTCTGCACAACTCCCTGACAGAGGGGGCAGCCGGGGGGGGGTCAGGCTGTGCTCGCAGGGAACAGGGACAGGAGCAGAAGGAACGGCCTCAGGCTGGGCATCAGCAGGAATTTCTCCCTGGAAAGGGGATCTAACACTGGCACCGCTGCCCAGCCTGGTGCTGCAGTCCCCATCCCCAAAACCGCGTGCATGTGGCACCCGGGGACACAGGTTGGCCGTGACCATGGCACTGCTGGGGAATGGTTGGGCTTGGCAGTCTCAGACGGCTTCTCCAGCCTGAATGATTCCAAGATTCCCTAAATACGATTATTTATGGATGCCATGAACGGGACCCTTCCCTGAGCACTGGCACAGCCCACAGCGGGAGGCGCTCGGGGCTCTGACACCATGCACAAGGTGGTTTTGGGTCACGGCTTGGACTCAAAGACCAGCGAGGACTTTCCCACCGTTAATGATTTAATTAATTTAATGTAATTAGTGTTTGATTGAATTTAATTACTACTTAATTATTTAGTTAACGACGAGCAGAGGGGAGGGGCCTGACCATCCCGGACTACACCTCCCATCACACCCCTCGCTCACGCGGAGCCTCCGTTCTCCATGGACTACAACTCCCATCACACCTCGCGGCCCCTTAACTGAACTTCTTGCGGCAGGGCGGCAGGGCGGACTACACCTCCCGGCGTGCCCCGCGAGCACGCCGCGCCGCGGACTACACCTCCCATCACACCCCGCGGCCCCTTAACGGAACGCAGTGCGGCTCCGCGGCGCGGCCGGACTACATCTCCCAGCGCACCCCGCGCGGGCGCGGCGCAGGCGCGGTGCGCGCGGCGGGCAGCGGCGCTGGCCGGGCTCTTTTGTTCAGGGCGGCGGACGGAGCGCGGCCAGGCCCGGGCCCCCCCGACCCCCGAGCGCGCCCCCGCGGCCCTTCCCTCGGACACCGGCGGCGGGGCTGTGCACGGTCAGCGGGGAACGCGCCCCGGCCGCGGCGGCGGCGGCGGCGGCGATGGGGGCGCGGGGGGGGTCGAGACTGAGGGGGGGTGAAGGGGGGCGGGGCGGGCGGTGGGGGAGGGGAGGTGCTGAGGGGGTGAGGGGGGGATGGGGGGATGGGGGATGGGGGGAGAGGATTTTGGGGGGTTTGGGGGGGCGGGTGAGGGGAAAGGGGGATGGAGTCAGGGTGGGGAGGGGATGGGGTGAGTGTAGGGATGGATTTTGGGGTTCTGGGGAGGGCTCAGTGCAGGGATTTGGGGTGCAGAGAATGGATTTGGGGCTGGGGTCAGGGTAGGGAGAGGTTTGGGGGTGATGGGGAGGGGATTTGGGGACCAGTGTAGAGGGGTTTGGGGTTCGGGTCAGTGCAGGGATGGATTTGGGGTTTGGGGTTTGGGTCAGTGTAGGGATGGATTTGGGGTTTGGGGATGGGGTCAGTGTAAGGATGGATTTGGGGTTTGGGGATGGGGTCAGTGTAAGGATGGATTTGGGGTTTGGGTCAGTGCAGGGATGGATTTGGGGTTTGGGGTTTGGGGTTTGGGTCAGTGTAAGGATGGACTTGGGGTTTGGGGTTTGGGGTTTGGGTCAGTGTAAGGATGGATTTGGGGTTTGGGGTTTGGGTCAGTGTAAGGATGGATTTGGGGTTTGGGTCAGTGTAAGGATGGATTTGGGGTTTGGGGTTTGGGGTTTGGGTCAGTGTAAGGATGGACTTGGGGTTTGGGGTTTGGGGTTTGGGTCAGTGTAAGGATGGATTTGGGGTTTGGGGTTTGGGTCAGTGTAAGGATGGATTTGGGGGTTTGGGTCAGTGTAGGGATGGATTTGGGGTTTGGATCAGTGTAAGGATGGATTTGGGATTTGGGGTTTGGGATCAGTGCAGGGATGGATTTGGGGTTTGGGTCAGTGTAAGGATGGATTTGGGGTTTGGGGTTTGGGTCAGTGTAAGGATGGATTTGGGGTTTGGGGATGGGATCAGTGTAGGGATGGATTTGGGGTTTGGGTCAGGGCAGGGATGGATTTGGGGTTTGGGGATGGGATCAGTGTAGGGATGGATTTGGGGTTTGGGGTTTGGGTCAGTGTAAGGATGGATTTGGGTTTGGGATTGGATCAGTGTAGGGATGGATTTGGGGTTTGGGTCAGTGTAAGGATGGATTTGGGGTTTGGGGTTTGGGTCAGGGCAGGGATGGATTTGGGGTTTGGGGTTTGGGTCAGTGCAGGGATGGATTTGGGGTTTGGGGATGGGGTCAGTGCAGGGATGGATTTGGGGTTTGGGGATGGGGTCAGTGCAGGGATGGATTTGGGGTTTGGGGTTTGGGTCAGTGTAAGGATGGATTTGGGGTTTGGGGATGGGGTCAGTGTAAGGATGGATTTGGGGTTTGGGGATGGGGTCAGTGTAAGGATGGATTTGGGATTTGGGGATGGGATCAGGGCAGGGATGGATTTGGGGTGCTGGGAAAGGGGGATCAATGGGATGGGATGTGGGGAATGTTGTGAGAGGGGTTCTGGGGTTGCCCCCCAAAAAGGAGCTGCAAAGGGGAAAGAGGAATTTTGGGATCCAGGAATTTTGGGATCCAGGAATTTCGGGATCCAGGAATTTCGGGGTTGGGGAGATCCTATGGAGAGAGGCGTTGGGAAGCTGGAAAAGGGGAAACTGCAGGGTGGAAGTGTGTTTGGGGAGGGGAAGAGTGGAATTTGTGAGGCAGAAAGTGGGATTTGGGGGGAAAAGAAAGTGAGGTTTTAGAGGGAGGAAAAGTGGGATTTGTGAAGGAAAAAGGGGATTTGTGAGGGAAAAAGGGGATTTGTGAGGGAAAAACGTGATTTTGGGGGAACAAGAAGTGGGATTTGTGAGGGGAAAAAGTGGGAATTGTGAGGGGAAAAAAATGGGATTTGTGAGGGAAAATGTGGTTTTGGGGGAAGAAAAAGTGGGATTTGTGAGAGGGAAAAAGTGGGATTTATGAAGCAAAAATGTGCTTTTGGGAAAACAAGAAGTGGGATTTGTGAGGGAAGATGTGAATTTTGGGGGAAGAAAAAGTGGGATTTGTGAGAAGGAGAAGGGGTTTTTGTGATGGGAAAAGTGGAATTTTTGAGGGATTCCAAACCCCGTTGGGTGAGGGGAAGGGGATCTCCCTGGAAAAGCGGGAATCCGGGAAAGGATCGGGGAGGGACAAGCGACAACTTTTGGCGGGAAACGGGAAAAATCCCGGGAATCCGGGCTTGGGAGAGGAATTGGGGAATTTGGGGCGGAGCTGGGACCGGGAATGTGCCGGGAAGGGAAAAGCAGCTGCAGCAGGAGCGGTTCTGCGGGAATTTCCCTGGAATTTTGGGATCCAGAACTCTGGGAATGGGAGCTGGAAAAGTTTTGGGAATCCCAGCGGGGTTTTGTGTGTCTAGAGAAGGATCTGGGAAAGGTTTTCCCGGGAAAAAGTGGATTTGGAGCTGGGAATGGATTGGGAATTTTCTCTGGGGGGGAATTTTGGGTGGGAAACCTCTGGATGGGGTTTGGAAGCAGCTCCGTGTGTTCCTGTAAAACTGAGGGATCCCAGGATAAAAATTTGGGAATTTGGCGGGATAATTCCAGGATTTGCTGTGAAAGAGGCTGGAAATGTGAAAAAAAAAAAAAAATTAGGGATAAATCCCAAAATTCCTCCAGAAATTGAGAGGGGAGGGTCAGGCTCCAGATCTTGGAATCCATGGAATTCAGCTGGGGCTGCTCCAGCTCTGGGAAATGCCAAAAAAAAAAAAAAACTGGGAATGGGTTTGGAATGCCTGTTGATCCTTCAGGAATTCCTTGTGGGAATGTGGGAAAAATGGATCCCAAAAATGAACCCCAAAAGGCTCCAGATCCAGGGTTTTCCCATCTCTAGATCCAGAGTTTTTCCAGCTTGGAATCCAGGGATTTCCAGAATATTCCCAGCTTCAAATCCAAGACTTTTCCTGGCTCTGAATCCAGGGTTTTGAACGGGAATGAGCATGGAGAGGTGGGGATCTGGGAATGTGACCTGGATTTAACTGGGAATAACAGCTGGTGGAATTTGAGTTCATATAAACCCCTGGGGTTCATAGAAATCCCAGTTTTCCCAAGGATTTCCCATCCCAGGCAAGGCAGGGAATGAAAATCCTGGAAAATGGGAAAATCCCAGTTTTCCTGAGGTTTTTCTATCCCAGGCAAGGCAGGGAGAGAAAATCCTGGAAAAATGGGAAATTCCCACTTTCCCCAAGGGCTGAAGTGCAGCTCTGGGAGAGCTCAGGAATGGACTGGAAAAATTTGGGAAAGGCTGGGAAAAAAAAACAAACTGGAGCAGCTTTTAGGAAGAAAAAAAAAAAAGGAAAAAAAAAATCCTGAAAATCAGAGAGTAAAAATCCAAATCTTTGGCGTAAATCCAACGGGATTTCTCCAGGAGTTCCCAGGATGTTCCCACCTGATCCCAGATTTTTTTTTTCCCTGTTTTTCCCTCTGCAGCAGCCCGGGAAAGCGTTGAAGCTGGCCAGCACAATGGGAAAAAAGCAGAACAAGAAAAAGGTGGAAGAGGTGCTGGAGGAGGAGGAGGAGGAATACGTGGTGGAAAAAGTCCTGGATCGGCGCGTGGTGAAGGGGAAGGTGGAATATCTGCTCAAGTGGAAGGGATTCTCTGAGTGAGTCATTCCTGCCTGGATCCAGGGGAAATCCTGGGATTCCCAAAAAAAAAAAAAATTCCAGGGTTTCTGAGGGGTTCTGGTCCCAGGGAGGGAGGGAAAAATGGGAAAAAACTCACTGTGGCAAGGTGGGAAAATCCCGGTGGGTGCCAAGGAGGGAAAATCCTGGGGAATCCCAGTGTTCCCAAGGAAAATCATGTTGTTCCCAAAGAATTCCAGTGGGGCAGGGAGGGAGAGAAAATCCTGAAAAATGCCAGTGTTCCCAAGGAGCTCCAGCAGGGAAGGGAAAGAAAAATGGGAAAATCCCAGTATTCCCAAGGAAAATCACGTTGTTCCTGAAGAATTCCAGTGGGGCAGGGAGGGAGAGAAAATCCCAATATTCCTAAGGAAAATCCCAGTGTTCCTAAGGAAAGTCCCAGTGTTCCTAAGGAGCTCCAGTAGGGAAGGGAAAGAAAATCCTGAATGCAAAAATCCCAGTGTTCCCAAGGAAAATCCCAGTGTTCCCAAAGAACTCCAGCAGAGCAAGGAGAGAAAATCCTGGATGGGAAAATCCCACTGATCCCAAGGAAAATCTCAGTGTTCCCAAGGAAAATCCCAGTGTTCCCAAAGAACTCCAGCAGAGCAAGGAGAGAAAATCCTGGATGGGAAAATCCCACTGATCCCAAGGAAAATCTCAGTGTTCCCAAAGATTTCTCATCCCAGGGAAAATTCTGCTGTTCCCAAGGAGCTCCAGCAGGGCAGCTGGAGGAAAATCCTGGAAAATCCCAGTGTTCCAGGGTGGGAAATCCCATTCCAACCTGGAAACAGATCCTGCAGGCATTTCCCCCCTCCCACCCAGTGTGGGATCCAAGGAATTCTCTCCTGAGAAGGGAATTTCCTCCAGGGTTTTCCCAGCTCTGAATCCAGAGTTTTCCCAGCCAGCACTGGATGGATTTTCAGGAATTTTTAATTCCCTAAACAGCTCTGGAAGCTGAGGAATAACCCAGGGATGAGGAGCTGGATAAATATCCCACGATCCAGCAAGGGAATGAGGTCGGGATCTGGGAATGCGATCTGGGAATCTCCAACCCAAACATCCCAAATTCTGCATCCCCTGGTGCCACAGCCTGGGTTTTTTTGGGAAAAATGAGGGATTTGTGTTTGCTGGCAGCGAGGACAACACCTGGGAGCCCGAGGAGAACCTGGACTGCCCGGATCTGATCGCGGAGTTCCTGCAGTCCCAGAAAACCGCGCACGAGAGCGAGAAATCCGAGGGCAGCAAGCGCAAGGCCGAGTCCGACACGGAGGACAAGGGGGAGGAGAGCAAGCCAAAGAAAAAGAAGGAAGAGGTGAGGCTGGAAAGGGGTCCCTGTCCCTGGAAAAGCCATTCCCAGGGGTTTTTTTTTTTTCCCAGGGTTTTTTCCTGAGGAATGGGGGGGAGGAGGAAGGAGGCGCTGGCTGAGCTCGGCTGCCAGGCAAGGGAGAGAAAAGTGGGAGAATCCCAAGGAATTGCAGCAGGGCAGGGAGGGAAAATTCTGGAAAATCCCAGTGTTCCCAGGGAATTGCAGCAGGGCAGGGAGAGACGATCCTGGAAAATCCCATGTGTTCCCAGGGAATTGCAGCAGGGCAGGGAGAGACAATCCTGCAATCCCAGTGTTCCCAAGGAATTGCAGCAGGGCAGGGAGAGACAATCCTGGAAAATCCCAGTGTTCCCAAGGAATTGCAGCAGGGCAGGGAGAGACAATCCTGGAAAATCCCATGTGTTCCCAGGGAATTGCAGCAGGGCAGGGAGAGACAATCCTGCAATCCCAGTGTTCCCAAGGAATTGCAGCAGGGCAGGGAGAGACAATCCTGGAAAATCCCAGTGTTCCCAAGGAATTGCAGCAGGGCAGGGAGAGACAATCCTGGATGGGAGAAATCCCAGTGTTCCCAAGGAATTCCAGCAGGGCGAGACAATCCTGCAATCCCAGTGTTCCCAAGGAATTACAGCAGGGCAGGGAGAGACAACCCTGGAAAATCCCAGTGTTCCCAAGGAATTGCAGCAGGGCAGGGAGGGAAAATTCTGGAAAATCCCAGTGTTCCCAGGGAATTGCAGCAGGGCAGGGAGGGAAAATCCTGGATGGGAAAAATCGCAGTGGTCCCATGGATTTCCCATCCCAGGTAGGGCAATGGGAAAGAAAATCCTGGATGGGAAAATCCCAGTGTTCCCAGTTTGATTCCCAGTCTGGTTTCCCAGTCTGTCTCCTGGTCTGCTTCCAGTCTGTTTTCCATTTCCCAGTCCAGTTCTTAGTCAGTTCCCAGTTTGATCCCAGTCTGGTTTCCCAGTTTGGGATCCCAGTCTGTTCCCAGTCCGTTCCCAGTTTGATCCCAGTCCGCTCCCTGCCCTGTCCCAGTTTAACCAATTCCCTGTCCCTCCATCCCTTATCCCAATCCCTCTCCATCTCTCCAGAGCCCTCACAGCATCCCCACATCCCTGCAACTCCATCCTGATCCTCCCTGCCCATCCCAGAGCCGGGGATGTCTCTCTGGGAATTCCCAAATGGAATTTTCTCCTTGTTTTCCCTTTTCCCAGTCGGAGAAGCCGCGAGGCTTCGCCCGAGGCTTCGAGCCGGAGCGGATCATCGGAGCCACGGACTCCAGCGGGGAGCTGATGTTCCTGATGAAGTGGTGAGGCTCCAGGGGCATTCCCAGGGCTCATTCCAGCAGATCCATGGCATCAGGAATTGGGTGGGGTCAGGGATTGTCCCTCTGTGCCGGGGCCACTTCTGGGACACTGCAGGGAGAGGCTGGAGCGTGGCCAGGGAAGGGTTTGGAGCTCCTGGAGGGGCTGAGGGAGTGGGAATGTTGGTCCTGGAGAAAAGGGGGATCAGGAGGGTCTGCACAAGGGACAGGGGAGGGTTTGGAGTGCCAGGAGCTGGGAATGTGGGTCCTGGAGAAAAGGGGGATCAGGAGGGACCTCCTGAGGTCCCTGACAGGAGGGGACACCAGGGAAGGGAGGGGGTCAGGCTCTGCTCCCAGGGAATGGTCAGGGTCAGAGGTCAGGGGTTTAGGGTTGGGGTCAGGGTTCCCTGGAACATCTCCTGGAACATTTGGAACATTTTCCTGCTCTCCCATTCCTCCTTTTCCCCCTCCCTCACTCATCTCCTCTCCTTACAGGCAGAACTGTGACCTGGTGCCCTCCAAGGGCCAGGGTTGGGGTCAGGGTTAGGATTAGGGTCAGGGTTCCCTGGCACATCCAGATCCATTTTCCTGCTCCCTTTCCCCCTTCCTGACTCCCTGCTCTCCCTGCAGGAAGAACTGTGACCTGGTGCCAGCAAAGGGGAGGATCAGGGGTCAGATCAGGATTAGGGTTTAGGGTTAGGATCAGGATTTGGGGTTAGGATCAGGGTTTGGGGTTGGGATCAGGGTTTGGGGTTAGGATCAGGGTTTGGGGTTAGGATCAGGGTTCCCTGGCACACCCAGATCTCTCAGAAATTCCATTCTCCTGCTCCCCCATTCCTCCTTTTCCCCCTCCCTGACTCCCTGCTCTCCCTGCAGGAAGAACTCTGACGAGGCCGACCTGGTGCCTGCCAAGGGCCAGGGTCGGGATCAGGGTTTTGGGTCAGGGTTCCCTGGCACACCCAGATCTCTCAGAAATTCCATTCTTCTGCTCCCCCATTCCTCCTTTCCCCCTCCTGCTCTCCTATTCCTCCTTTCCCCCTCCCTGACTCCCTGCTCTCCCTGCAGGAAGAACTCTGACCTGGTGCCAGCAAAGGGGAGGATCAGGGGTCAGATCAGGATCAGGGTTTGGGGTTAGGATCAGGGTTTGGGGTTGGGATCAGGGTTTGGGGTTGGGATCAGGGTTTGGGGTTAGGATCAGGGTTTGGGGTTGGGATCAGGGTTCCCTGGCACATCCAGATCTCTCAGAAATTCCATTCTCCTGCTCCCCCATTCCTCCTTTCCCCCTCCCTGACTCCCTGCAGGAAGAACTCTGACGAGGCCGACCTGGTGCCAGCAAAGGGCCAGGGTCGGGATCAGGGTTTGGGGTTGGGATCAGGGTTCCCTGGCACACCCAGATCTCTCAGAAATTCCATTCTCCTGCTCCCCCATTGCTCCTTTCCCCCTCCCTGACTCTGCTCTCCCTGCAGGAAGAACTCTGACGAGGCCGACCTGGTGCCTGCCAAGGAAGCCAACATCAAGTGCCCGCAGGTGGTGATCTCGTTCTACGAGGAGAGGTTGACATGGCACTCGTACCCCTCAGAGGACGATGACAAGAAGGAGGACAAGAACTAAACCCTGCTGGCCCCTGCTCCGGGCAGCCTTCGGGGCATTTTGGTTTTGGGAGAACGATCCGAACTTTTGTGGGCTGTGAGCACAGGAGGGGTTTGGAGGAGCCCCCCGGGCGCAGGCCGGTGTCTGTGCCCTGCAGCCACTCCTCTGCTCTGCCGTGCCCAGATTCCCAGCAGGATCCCGTGGGATTCCAGATTCCATCGGAGAGGGGGGAGGGAGAACCGGGGTGGGGTGGGGATTTGGGGTGGGGAGGGGTCTCAGAGCAAAGCCCCTTCCATGAAGGACTGGCCAGGATGGCCGGGCTGGGGGTGGGACTGGGGTGGGAATGGGATGGACTGGGAATGCAGATGGATCCTGCTTCCCCTCCACAGCCCATCCCAGAGCCCCAGCCCTGCTCCCAGTAGTGTTCACTCTGCATTTTTAAGGCGTAGCATGTGTGTAGGTCTTTTGATTTGGATTTTTATTTTCCTTTTCCTTTTATTTTTGTTTTGTTTGTTTGTTTCCTCTTTTTTTTTTTTTTTTTTTTTTTTCTTTCTTTTGCTAATTCCTGGTGTTATCCTTTGGGAAGGGAGGGAGGGATTTTAGGGGGAATTCGATCTCTTTTAATCAAGGAGGGGAGTGAGGTCTGGTGATGACATTCCCAGACCATTTCCAAATTTTCTGTTGTTTTTTTTTTTAAGAAGAACCTGAATTCATTAAAAAAAAAAAAAAAAAAAAAAAAAAACTGAATTCAGTAAAAAAATTTCAGTTGATTTAAAAAAAAAAAAATTAAGGGAGAAAGGGAGAAGATCCCAGAGCTGGGGACAGAGACACTGAAAACTGTGAATGTCCAAAATCTCCGGAGCTGATCCTCGAGTGATTTTTAGGGAGAATTTTTGGGGGAAAGGGGAGGGAAATTTTGGGGTGGGAGGGGCCAAAGGGGAAACTTTGTGAAAATGCAACTTTGTGATTCTGTATCGTCCTGCAGCGGAACTGCCACTCCTGACACGTGCATTGTATGGGGGGGAGGGATGGATTTTAACCCTTTTATTGCCTTTTTAACCCATTTTTGTTTTCTGTTCTAAGGTGCTATTTCTCCAAATCATGAGGAGGGGGAAAATCCAAAAAAAAAAAAAAAAAAAAAAAAAAAAAAAAAAAAAAGATTACTGAATTTCTTACCACTCGTTCCTTTTCTCACCCTGGATTTTCCTGCCCAGCAGGGAGGGAATGTGGCAGGGAGAGGAGCCAACAGCAGCACAAGGAAAAATCCAATCAGTCCGAATTTCTCCCCAAAGCGAGGCTGGGAGCTGCTTTCCCAGAACCTCGGGGGATTTTTGGATTTTTGAAATCAGATTTATTTCCCAAATCCTGAACTATTTAAGTGACTCCAGGGGTGGGATCTCGACGTGCATTGTACAAACCTTTTTTATGAGCATGTGTTTGGGTTCCTGTGCAAAAATCCGTGTGCAAATGTAAAAGTTCGTGTTTGGATTTTAACTTCATACCGAGCTCTGTCCAGTTTTTATTTTGGGGTTGTTTTTTTTTTTTTTTGGCTTTGTTTCATTTTGATTTTTTTTTTTTTTTTTTTGTCTCAATAAAATTTTAGATTTATAATCCTGATTTTTAAAATTTTTAAAATTTTTTAACCTTTTTTTTGCCTTGCTCCCTTTCCTCCAGTGATGAGTGACCAGGTAGAGCAGGACACGGAGGGAAGGTGAGCGCTGGGCCGGGTTAGAGCTTTGGAGAGGAGGCAGCAGCAGGTTCTGGGTTTGTTTTGGCCTCCAGCTGCAGAGACAGGCTGAGGCAGAGCCCTGAGGCCTGGCCTGGAGCCCGCAGGGAGCTGCAGCACCTCGGGTGGGTAAGTGACCGTCAGCTCCCTGCTGGGAGCAGCCTGGGGGCTGGAAAAACCTGGCAGAGACCTGGGGATGGAGAGGAGGGAGGGATGGTGGATGGATGGATGATGGATGGATGGATGGATGATGGATGATGGATGATGGATGGATGATGGATGGATGATGGATGGATGGATGGATGATGGATGGATGGATGGATGGATGGATGATGGATGATGGATGATGGATGGATGGATGATGGATGGATCCATGGATGGATGGATGATGGATGATGGATGGATGGATGGATGGATGATGGATGGATCCATGGATGGATGATGGATGGATGGATGATGGATGGATGGATGATGGATGGATGATGGATGGATGGATGGATGATGGATGGATGGATGATGGATGGATGGATGATGGATAATGGATGGATGATGGATGGATGGATGGATGATGGATGGATGATGGATGGATGATGGATGGATGGATGGATGGATGGATGATGGATGGATGGATGATGGATGGATGATGGATGGATGGATGGATGGATGGATGGATGGATGGATGATGGATGGATGGATGATGGATGGATGGATGGATGATGGATGGATGGATGATGGATGGATGGATGGATGGATGATGGATGGATGGATGATGGATAGATGGATGATGGATGGATGGATGGATGGATGGATGATGGATGGATGGATGGATGGATGGATGATGGATGGATGGATGACGGATGGATGGATGATGGATGGATGATGGATGATGGATGGATGGATGGATGGATGGATGATGGATGGATGGATGGATGGATGGATGATGGATGGATGATGGATGATGGATGGATGGATGATGGATGGATGATGGATGGATGATGGATGATGGATGGATGGATGGATGATGGATGATGGATGGATGATGGATGGATGATGGATGGATGATGGATGGATGGTGGATGGATGATGGATGGATGGATGATGGATGGATGATGGATGGATGATGGATGGATGATGGATGGATGGATGGATGGATGATGGATGGATGATGGATGGATGATGGATGGATGATGGATGGATGGTGGATGGATGATGGATGGATGGATGGATGGATGATGGATGGATGATGGATGATGGATGGATGGATGGATGATGGATGATGGATGGATGATGGATGGATGATGGATGGATGATGGATGGATGGATGATTGATGGATGATGGATGATGGATGGATGATGGATGGATGATGGATGGATGATGGATGGATGATGGATGGATGGATGGATGGATGATGGATGGATGGATGGATGATGGATGGATGGATGGATGATGGATGGATGATGGATGGATGGATGATGGATGGATGGATGGATGGATGGATGGATGATGGATGATGGATGGATGGATGATGGATGGATGGATGATGGATGATGGATGATGGATGGATGGATGATGGATGGATGGATGGATGGATGGATGGATGGATGGATGATGGATGATGGATGATTGATGGATGATGGATGGATGGATGGATGGATGGATGGATGGATGATGGATGGATAATGGATGGATGGATGGATGGATGGATGGATGGATGATGGATGATGGATGGATGATGGATGGATGATGGATGGATGGATGGATGATGGATGGATGGATGGATGGATGATGGATGGATGGATGGATGATGGATGGATGGATGGATGGATGATGGATGGATGGATGGATGGATGATGGATGGATGGATGGATGGATGGATGGATGGATGGATGTGGCTCCTGCTAGCCCATAGTGGAAGGGGGTCACCTCTGGGCCTGGAGGAGGAGGAGGTTCCAGGGGGAGGGTTAGTGGAGGAGGGTTCTTGGAGGAAGGAGGAAGAGGAGGGTTCCTGGAGGAGGATGGTGGTTCCTGGAGGAGGAAGACAAGGGTTCTTGAATGAGGAGGATGGTGGTTCCTGGAGGAAGAGAAGGGTTCTTGGAGGAAGATGACGATGGCTCCTTGAGGAAGATGATGGCTCCTGGAAGAAGATGATTATTCCTGGGAAGGAGGAGGATTCTTGGAGGAGGATGGTGGCCCCAGGAGGAAATGGTGGCTCCTGGAGGAAGATGAGCACAGATCCCAGGAGGAGCCGTGGATCCAATCCCAGGAGGAGCCGTGGATCCAGTCCCAGGAGGAGCAGTGGATCCAGTCCCAGGAGGAGCAGTGGATCCAATCCCAGGAGGAGCAGTGGATCCAGTCCCAGGAGGAGCAGTGGATCCAGTCCCTGTGGAAGATCAGTGGATCCAGTCCCAGGAGGAGCAGTGGATCCAGTCCCTGTGGAAGATCAGTGGATCCAATCCCAGGAGGAGCAGTGGATCCAGTCCCTGTGGACGATCAGTGGATCCAGTCCCAGGAGGAGCAGTGGATCCAGTCCCTGTGGACGATCAGTGGATCCAGTCCCAGGAGGAGCAGTGGATCCAGTCCCAGGAGGAGCCGTGGATCCAGTCCCAGGAGGAGCAGTGGATCCAATCCCAGGAGGAGCAGTGGATCCAATCCCAGGAGGAGCAGTGGATCCAATCCCAGGAGGAGCCGTGGATCCAATCCCAGGAGGAGCAGTGGATCCAATCCCTGTGGAAGATCAGTGGATCCAATCCCAGGAGGAGCCGTGGATCCAGTCCCAGGAGGAGCCGTGGATCCAGTCCCTGTGGAAGATCAGTGGATCCAGTCCCAGGAGGAGCAGTGGATCCAATCCCAGGAGGAGCAGTGGATCCAATCCCAGGAGCAGTGGATCCAGTCCCAGGAGGAGCAGTGGATCCAGTCCCTGTGGATGATCAGTGGATCCCTTCCCTTGAGCTCCCTGCACCGTCCCAAAGAATCCTTGTGGGATTTTCTGCCAGCTGGGATCCCACCCTAACCCAGGCCCTGAGGAGTATCTCCCAGGAGGAGAGCAGGAAGCACCTGGGATCCAGTGGGGATCCAATGTGGATTGATTGTGGATCTTGCTTTTCCTTCTCCATTTCCTTCTCCATTTTTTTCTTTTCCTTTCTCCATATCCTTTTCCTTCTTTATCTCCTTCTCCATTTCCTTCTCCTTTCCCATACCCTGCAGGGCTGGAACAACTCCCTCCCATCCAGTCTGGATCTGGAGCTGCCCTGATGGCAGAAAATCCCCGAATTCCCACAATTTCATCCCCCAAATCCCAAATAAAACCCCCTGGAGCCGAGGCTGGTACAGTGAATAAGCCGTTTTTATTTTTTGTCCTGTGCTCACAACAATCTCTCTTCTCTCCCTGACAGGTCACAGATCATTCAAATCAAAAAAAGTTTCTAAGAGGAAAAAAAAAAATAATAATTTAAAACACACGCACAGGGCTCTCTCTCCATTCCAACCTCCCCACATCCCAACTTGTGCTTCATTCCCGGGAAGCTGGAGGGGGCTCGGGGCTCCCATCCAGCCAATCCCAGCTCCAAACATTCCCAAAAAAACCTGGAAAACATTCCCACAAACCCACACACATCTTGCCAGCGGGCCTTCCCTGCTGCTTTCCCAGGTGGAACAACCACCCTGGAATCCTCCTTGGATCCCGTGCACAGGACTGGCTCGGAAAAGCCGTTACTTTATTTTATTTTATTTATTTTTTTAAGCTTTTTTTTTTCTTTTTTTTTTTTAATTTTTTTTTTTTTTCGTTTCTATTTTTTTTTTTCTGGTTGCTGGTAAAGTCAGAACACTCCCAGCTGTGCTATATGGAAATACAGCTCTAGGATGGTCTCCGAGGTGTGGAGACCTGACAGTGATCAAGGCACTACCCCCACCCCCCTCCTGAAAAACAAAGGAAGTCAGACCAACACCTCTAGGGACAGAAGAGAATCCTATAATGTGATCACACGGTTACACGGAATCTTTATGGCAAAGAGAACATTGAGCAGCTTTCAACGTTTGGGCTTCTCCCTTTTTTTTGTTTTTTTCTTTTTAAGGTTTTTTTTTTTTTTTTAGTTTTTTTTTTGTTTGTTTTTTTTTACTCAACACAAGCACTCCTAGACCCTAACAGGGGGGTGAAAAAAAATCAAGGCTGGAACCCCCAAGAACCCCAAGCGCGGTTACGGGACGGGGACCTGCAGGTGTTGAATGCTCGAGGTGACACCCCAAGGTGACACCCCAAGGTTGGGATCGGGGTCCCAGCGCTCCCCTTGTGCTGTTCCTGACCCAAAACTTCCTCCCCAAGCGTTTCCCAGGAGAAGCAGGCGGGTGCTGAGTGCTCAGGAACGGATCCTGCTGCTCCTCTCTTCCCGATCCCCCCTGGCCCTTCTTCCTCCCAGGATGGTTTTCCTGCCCTTTCCCCCGGCTCTGAGCATCCTCGGGCAGGAAAGGGTTAATGGGAGTCACCCCCCCCCCGGCTCTGAGGTTCCTCGGGCAGGAAAGGGTTAATGGAAGTCACGCCACTTTTGTGTCTCTGCACGTGTGCCCTGGTCTGATCTCTGATCATCGAGGAAGGAGAAATCTGGAATATCTCACACACACCGATGGCAAAAAACAGGGTTGGGATCAAAGGAAAAAACTGGAAAAAAAACCAAAAACGAACCAAAAAATAAAATAACGGGAAAAAAAAATAAAAACAACCAACTACCTGAAATCACAGAACTTTGGAAGTTCAGAAAAACGTCTCTCCTATAACTTGGTTTGAAGTCCATTCGCTTAAATCTCTTTTTTTTTTTTTTCTTGTTTTTTTGTGGGTTTTTTCTCTTATTTAAAGCCAGTTCCTAACAGTAGTTTGTTTTTTTTTTTTCTTTTTTTTTGTTTTTTTTTTTTTCTTTTTTTTTGTTTTATCCACCTCGTGCCAACCTCCCCCAGCAGCGATGCCAGCTCGTCCCTGCTCTCCCCAGCGTTTTTCGGGGGGCTGGGCGGTGGCAGCTGGGCTTTGTGTGTGTGTGTGGGGGGTGAGCAGCTCCGTCCCCCCCTTCCTGCAGGGACGGCCGCTCCCGCAGCAGAGTCCCCGGCGCGCGCCGCGTGCGGTTCCAGAAGACAGAATTCGGATAAGAAGGCATCACAAAGTTCCCCTCCGCAAGCAACTTTTCCAGGCTCGGCCCTCGTCCCCCAGCTTCTCCCTTCCGCCGCCGCCTTTCACTTCCTGCGGTCCTTCTGCTTGCGCTCCTGGCGCCGCGGCTGCGGCTCGGCGGGCGCGGGCGCGCGGGGGATCAGCAGCACGCTGCCGTCGCTGCCGTACTGCAGCGCGTACCGGCTGGGCGAGTAGGGCCGGCCCTGCTCGTCCCGCAGCCGCCCGAACACCTCCTGGTACAAGCTCTGCACTTTCTGCTTCATCTGCCGGATGGATTTGAGGAATTCCACCTTCTCCCTGAGCAGTTTGGACTTGTCGCGCTGCAGCTCCTCCACGTCGCGCTCCAGGTTGAGGATGGTGTCCAGCTTTCTCTTGCGGCAGTTCTGGGCGGCCATCTTGTTCTTGCCGCGCCGGCGGATGTCGCGGATGAGGCTGAGCTGCGCCTCGCTCAGCTGGTACTTGGACAGCAGCTCGTTGAACTCCTCCACGGGCAGGTTGATGATCTTGTCGTTGGTGAAGGGGATCTTCATGGCCCTGGCGCGGTGCTCGTCGCGGCTCAGCTGCTTGTCCAGCAGCTCCGACGGTTTTTCCTTGCCGCTCTTCTTGCCGGCGCCGGGCGCTTTGGGCTCCTCGGGGTCCAGGGCACCCGGGGCCATGTTGTAGGTGTGGTTGTGGCCAACGTGCTCCAGGTAAGGCAGGTAATGGAGCTGAGCCGGGTCCTGGTAGCTCATGCGGCAGAACTTGCTGTACTCTGGCTGGTAGCCAACCGCCCCTTCCGCTTCCTCAAAGTCCACGTTCTCCGAGTCCGAGCTGTAGCCCACGGCGCCTTCCTCGGAAAACGAGGAGGAGGAAGAGGACGAAGAGGAAGAGGACGATGAGGACGAGGCTTCGGAGCTGCTCAGGGACGCGGGGCTGTGGCCGGAATCCAGGGAAAGACCTGAGTCGGAATCGAACTCCTCTTCCAGCTGCGAGGCCTGCACGGGGTTGAAGCCCTCCTCGATGGCCAAGTCCATCAGGCTGATCTCATCCAGCATGGCCTCGTCCAGGAGCCCTCCCAGGGGGTCGGGCAGCTCGGGCCCGGCCGTCTCGTTGCCCGTGCTGTTCATCTGGGGCGGGAAGAAGATCCCGCTCAGGTTGGTGGAGCCGAAGGTGCTGTTGAGGCCGGTGGAGTTGTCGGGCGCCAGCTGCAGCAGGGCCGAGCCGCCCGCCATGGACGAGGGGCTCTCCATGTCCGAGCTGAAGAGGGAGAAGTCCTGGGAGCAGCTGCCCAGCGAGGCCTGATGCAGGCTGACGTTCTGGTTGATGGGCGTGCCGGGGGCCAGGCTGTAGTTGGACGCCAGCAGGTCCCCGCCGGTGCTGCCGTACAGGCTCTCGGCGCTCGTGCTGTTCACCTCCATGGCCTGCAAGAGACGTGGCACAGCTGCCGGAGCGGCTCCGCTGCCAAGGACGCTTCCAGAGCGCAGGGAAGGAGCTCGCAGACGCCACGGGGACGGCGCGGCGTCACCGCAGCGTCACCGCACCCGCCAGGACCCGAATTCACGGGGGGACAAAGCCCTTCCCGCCCCTCCCGGAGCCCACCTGCATCTCCATGATGGACATCAGGTCCTGCCACTGCTGCTCCAGGTCGAAGGGCGACTCGTTCTCGGCCAGGAGAGGGGACAGCAGGCTGGGGGGGCCGCCCGGGGCCCGGCTCTGCCCGGGCACGGCTTCGCTCAGGGCGGAGACATCCGCAGCTGGGAACTGAGCACGGCAGGGAAATCAGGGCTGGGAGCTCGGGGAGGCTCAGGGACACCTGGGGATGCTCAGGGATGGGAACTCAGGGATGCTCAGGGAGATTTGGGGATGCTCAGGGATATTTTGGGATACTCAGGATGCTCGGGGATGGACACTCAGGGATAATCGGGATTGCACAGGGATATTCAGGGATGGACACTCAGGATTGCACAGAGATATTCAGGGATGAACACTCAGGGATGCAGAGGGATATTCAGGGATGCTCGGGGCTGGACACTCAGGGATTCTCAGGGACGCTCAGGGTTGCACAGGGATGGACTCTCAGGGATGTTCAGGATTGCACAGGGATATTCAGGGATGGACACTCAGGGATGCTCAGGGACGCTCAGGGTTGCACAGGGATGGACTCTCAGGGATGTTCAGGATTGCACAGGGATATTCAGGGATGGACACTCAGGGATGCTCAGGGACGCTCAGGGTTGCACAGGGATGGACTCTCAGGGATGCTCGGCATTGCACAGGGATATTCATGGATGGACACTCAGGGATGCACAGGGAAGGATGTTCAGGGATGCCTGGGGATTCTCAAGGATGCTCAGGGATGCAGCCACCCCCCAGCCCAGCGCCCTTCCCGCCCGCTTTGCCACGAACTAACGCGGAGCAAAGCCAGGAGGCTTCAATTAATGACAGCCCCCCCTCCCCGGGTGCTTTCACAGGATGCCTGGAGCCTCCTGGAGCAGCCAAACCCAACCTGCCGCTGTGGGAGAAGCGTGAGAGGCAGGGAGAGGCTCAGGAGGGACCCTGTGGGCTCACCTCGGAATTGTCCCCGAAAGGGAAGGTGGCCTCCAGCAGCCTAAGGCACTCCTCCAGGGACAGGGCTGTCTGATCCTCCGCACCGGGCACCTGCGGGGAGAGCAGACACACGGAATGGGAGCCGCGGGCTCGGGGAGGTGCTGCTGAGGAATCAGCTCCCTTCCAGCAGGGCTCCAGCACAGCACATCCAAAAAAGAGCCAGAGCCCCACCCAGTGCTCCTTCGCTGGCTCCATCCTCCCGCTCCAGGCTACGGGAAAGCGCCAGCGCTGCCGCTCCCGGCCAGCCTGCTGTCCCCTGCTGTCCCCTGCTGTCCCCTCCGGCCACGCAGGCCAGGGGGACTCTGCGGCTGCCCACGGGGACACGGCCGGCCCTGCCCAAATCCTGCTGCCCACCTGGGCCAGCCCTGCTGCTGCTGCTGCTGCTGCTGGAACAGCCCCCGCACAGGCACCGGCACCGGCACAGCCCGAGGGCCCCGGGAGCGCCCAGGGGTGTTACCTGCGCAGGGAAACTCTCCCCGGTCTCTCCATCAACTAGCGGGATTCTATCCAAGACCTCATTCCCTGCACTCCTCCAGCTGTCCCCGCGCTCCCTCCCATCGCTCAGCTCTTTGTCCACTTCGCTCTCTTTCTGACGGTGGCTGTAGTCAAAAATCTCTCGCCCAGCGCCGAGATCAATATCCTGTCTCCACAGGATGTCAATCAAATCGATGTCCTGCAAGACAGACCACATTTCCTTCAGCCCCCTGGCCTAAGGAGGAGGAGGGGGGGATCCCCACCCAGCGGCCCCTCCCCAGGGACCCCCCGCCCGGCCCGCAGCCCACCCGCCGGGCTCCCCTCCTCCTGCGCCGCTGCCGGGGCTCCGGCGCCCCGCGGGCCGGCCGGGAGCGGCTCTGCGGGCTCCGCATGGCCGGTGCTGCCCTGCCCGCCGCCCATGGCCGCCCGCCCGCCGCCGGGGGAGGCGGCGGGGGCCGCCCGGGCCCGCGTCGCGGCGGTGGCTGCGCCGTGCCCGCCTTGCATCAGCCCGTGGTGCCATCCCGGCCATTTGCATAAGGGGTGGGGTGGCAGGAAAATCCCCGCATTCCCACCCACCTGATGCAACTTGAGCCGCCGCCGCCGCTGCTCCGCCGGGCCCCTGCCCGCTCCCCGCCGGTAGCGGGCTGCCCGCAGCGCCCCGGGCACCCTCCCGCAGCCCCCCGCTCGTCGGGGCGGCCCCGGTACCTTTCTCATGTCCCCAGCTGCCGCCCGGGCCGCGGCGCACGCCGATCATGGTCCCCGGGGGAGGAAGAGGAGGAGGAGGAGGCGGCGGCGGGGAGGGCTGGCCGGGGCGCGGCGCCGCGCACGCATCGCCGGCCGGGGCGGCGGCGGCGGCGGCAGCGGCGGCGGGGGGAGCCGCGCTCCGCTCCGCCCCACCGGCCACAGGTGCCCGCGCGGCCCCGCTGCGGCGGCAGCAGCCGCCCCCGCCCCCGGTGCGGCGGATGCTGCTGTGGCTGCGGCGGCGGCCCCCGGGGCCGGGAGGGGCTCGGGAGGGACCGGGAGGGGCTCGGCGGGGCCGCCCCCCCCCCCCAACCCTCCCCCCGCCGTTCCCGGCTGCGGCGGCCGCCAAGCCCCGCCCCCTCCGCCAGGCCCCGCCCCCGCCCTGCCGGGATGCGGCGCGCCCGGGCCACGCCCCCTCCGCCGATGGCCCCGCCCCGCCCCGGGCGGTGGCCGCGACCAATCAGCGCCAACGGGGGCCGCCGCCCTGACCAATCAGCGCCGGCGGGGGCCGCCCGCTCAGCCAATCAGCGCCCGCCGGGCCGCGCCCCCGCCCTGGTGCAGCGGGGCCGCCCCCCCACCCCCCCCCCCCCCCCCCCCGGCCCCGCCCGCACCGCACCGGGAATGGGGAACGGGGGGCGGGGAACACCGGGACCCCCGGCCCGGGCACCGACACGGCCCGGGTCACCTTGGCCACGTCCCCCGGGACACCCCGGCCCGGAGTGCGCGACCCGCGGGGAGCCCCTTCCCCTCCTCCCTCCCGCGCTCCTCGGCCCGGGCCCGGTAACCGCGGCCAAGTGTAAGGAGATCCCCCCGCCGGGGGGGTGACGGCGCTGAGCCCCCGCAGCTCATCACATGCCCCACGTATTTTTATCCTCGTGTTGTGGAAACGGCCCCGGGCACGGAGCCTCCGCCGCCCTCCCCACCCCCAATGCTGCAGAGGGAAGCGCTGGGATTTAATCCCAGCTTTGTCTTTAACCCCGGCTCAAAATGGGCATTTTTTTATCCGTGGGATAAAAATCAAGTGGATTTCATAATTCCCCTGACCCCCCCCCCACCCCGCCCCGCCCCGCTCTCCGGGTGCTGCAACGCCCGAAGAAAGGAAAAAAAAAAAAAAAAATCCCCGCACAGCATTCCCGGAGCGAGTTCCAGCTTCCCAAAATTATTTATATCGCCCGTATTCCCCCGGCAAGGTCGCGCCTGGGCCGCGCACAACCCACCGGGAGTCGCAATGTGCCAGGAAAAGTCATGGAAAAATTTCCAGCCCGGCCCCTGGAGCCATCTGCAGCTCCATCCCCGCCCGGCCCGCCGGGGCAGAGCCCTGCGGAGCTCCGGGATATTCCCGCTGGGGAGATCTGCGGCTCGCTCCGCGTTTTCCAGGGACTCAGGGTGAAAAAAAATCCCACCCAATAAAAAAAAAAAAAAAAAAAAAAAAAAAATCCCAAATGAAAATGTGGGAGTTGAGGGGAGGGAGGGCAGCGGGATGGGGTGAGGGAGTGACGTGGGAACCAGACGGGATTTCCTGGAGCGACAGCGGCCGCTGCTCCTGTCCGGCACGGCTTTGGGGAGAAACGGGGGAAACAGAGCCCTGAGAGGGAGCGGGGATGGGGGAGAACCGGGACTGGGGAGAAACGGGGGAAACAGAGCCCCGAGAGGGAGCGGGGATGGGGGAGAACTGGGGTCAGGGGGAAATGGGGGAAACAGAGCCCCGAGAGGGAGCGGGGATGGGGGAGAACCGGGATTGGGGAGAAACGGGGGAAACAGAGCCCTGAGAGGGAGCAGGGATGGGGGAGAACCTGGACTGGGGGGAAATGTGGGAAACAGAGCCCCGAGAGGGAGCGGGGATGGGGGAGAACCGGGATTGGGGAGAAATGTTTAAAACAGAGCCCCGAGAGGGAACAGGGATGGGGGAGAACTGGGGTCAGGGGGAAATGGGGGAAGCAGAGCCCTGAGAGCCAGGAAGGATGCGGGAAGAGCCGGGACCGGGAAGGTGCGGCCGCAGATCTCCCGCGCCCACCCCTCCCTGATCCCCAGCCCGGGTCCCACTCCCAGCACATCCAGGCCCTCTGGAAAACGGCAGCTCCCGGCTCCTCTGCTCCTGGATTCCCCAAAACCCGATCCCTGATCTCGATCCCTGACCGCAGGAAGCTCCTCAGGGCCAGGAATCCCAAACTCAGGAAGGGCGGCGGAGCCTCCCCGAGTGACCTTGCACAGGGCGAGGACCCGGCCGGTCCCTCGCCATTCCCGGCGCCGGGAACCGCCTCCCGGGAATCCCCCGGGATCAGCACAGGGTGGGGACGTGCCCGTGTCCCCTGACCCTCCAGCACCTCCAAGGCCGCCAGCCCAGAGCGGGATTTTCCCCCTGGAAATCCCTGGAAACCCGCAGGGAAAAGCGGGATGACATTCCCAGCGCCTCCGGAAGCACCGGCAGCCCCGGAAGCATCTCCAGGGCTGTCACTGCGGCGCTCCCCGCACCCATCCCCACAGCCCGGCCCTGCTCCCAAACCCCCATCCCAAATCCCCATCCTGATCCCAAATCCCCATCCTGATCCCAATCCCTGCTGCACCACACAGCAGCAGCTCCCTGGGCACCTCCCGGCAGGGCTGGGCATGGCAGAGCCGTGCTGCAAGGACCTGAGGATGTGGATTGGCACTGACAGCCCCATTCCACAGCCCTGCAAGGACCTGAGCATGTGGATTGGCACTGACAGCCCCATTCCACAGCCCTGCAAGGACCTGAGAACGTGGATTGGCACTGACAGCCCCATTCCACAGCCCTGCAAGGACCTGAGGATGTGGATTGGCACTGACTGCCCCATTCCACAGCCCTGCAAGGACCTGAGGATGTGGATTGGCACTGACAGCCCCATTCCACAGCCCTGCAAGGACCTGAGCATGTGGATTGGCACTGACAGCCCCATTCCACAGCCCTGCAAGGACCTGAGGATGTGGATTGGCACTGACTGCCCCATTCCACAGCCCTGCAAGGACCTGAGAACGTGGATTGGCACTGACAGCCCCATTCCACAGCCCTGCAAGGACCTGAGCATGTGGATTGGCACTGACAGCCCCATTCCACAGCCCTGCAAGGACCTGAGGATGTGCATCAGCACTGACACCTCCATTCCACAGCCCTGCAAGGACCTGAGGATGTGCATCAGCACCAACCAGTTCCATTCTATAGACCTGCAAGGACCTAAAGACATGGATCAGCACTGACCACTCCTATTCCTTGACCCCGAAAAGACCTGAGGATGTGGATCACCACTGACATCCCCATTCCACAACCCTGCAAGGACCTGAGGCCATGGATCACCCTCTCTCTGCAGCCCTGAAAGGACTCAAGGCCATGGAATCACCATTGACCCTTCAGTTCCTTCACCCTGGAATGACCCAGGGTTGGGAATCACCACTGACGCCCCCTCTACAACCCTGAAAGGACCTGAAGATGTTGATCAGCACTGACAGCCCCATTCCCTGACCATGCAAGGACCCAAGACCATGGCATAGCACTGACATCCCCATTTCACAACCCTGCAAGGACCCCAGGCCATGGATCACCACTGACACCCCCATTCCCTGACCCTGGAAGGACCTGAGGACACAGATCACCACTGAAACCCTCTCCCCATGGCCCTGGAACGATCCAAGGCTGGAAATCACCACTGACAGTCCCATTCCCTGACCCTGCAAGGACCCCAGGCCATGATCAGCCCCCCAGGCCCCAGGATGTGCCAAAGGCAGCCCTGCCAGAACCACAGCAGAGCTCCCAGGGCCTGGAATTGCATCCCAACTTTCCCAAAGGTCCTGGTCCAAGCAAGAAAACCAAAACTCCCTCCCAGTCCAGCTCTGCCCAGCTGGCTGGGGAGGAAAACTGAGAAAGGAGCTGAATCTGGGGACGGAAACTGAGCAGGAACTGGCTCCAGGGAAGGAAAACTGAGAGAGGAACTGGATCATGGGGAGGAAAACCGAGCAAGGATTCAGCTCATGGGAAGGAAAACTGAGCAGGAACTGGCTTCAGGGAAGGAAAACTGAGAGAGGAGCAGGATCTGGGAGGGAAAACTGAGAGGAGCCGGTTCCTGGGGAAGAAAACTGAGAGAGGAGCCGGTTCCTGGCCAGGCTCCAGCCCAGCAACCCAACCACCTGCTCCACACCTGGGCCAGGACTCTTTCCCAACACTCCTGTTTATTTCCCAGCTGGATTGATCGCTTTCCCAATCCTGAGAGTCACATGGGGCCCGCAGCTCCTTCCCCCTCCTTTCACTGCTCCTCTGGAGCAGACAAAAAGGGAAAATCGCCCTGGAATTACCCCCGGAGCGCTGAAACCGAGCCGTGATTCAGGATTGCGACATCCCCGAGTGCCAAACACAGCAACATCCAGAGCTCTGCTTGTTGGGAGGCCAAAACCCTCCCTTAAAACAACAACAAAAAAAAAAAAAAAAAAAATGAAACACTGTTTCCTACCTCCTTGGTGAGGTCTCCATTGCCAGGCGCTGCCACAGCTCCCAGATCCTCCAGCTCCTCCCCGAATCCCTGCTCAGCTCCGCTCTCCCTCACGGCGCCGTCCCCCGCGCTGCCGTCCTGCACGGCCCCGGGCTGCCCGCCGGACACGGAGCCCTCGGGATCCCTGTGCACCAGCCAGGCACTGACCTCGGTGCTGGGCACCTGGAACCTGTCCAGAGCCCTCACCTGGCTGAGCAGGCGGCGGGCAGTGAAGTAATAGTCCAGCTCGACGCTCTTGGGGTGGATGCCATATCCGTCCAAGGTGTTGCGCAGGTTGTGGAACTGGGTCTGGGTGTAGGCAGAGCTCTGGCCCAGGATGATCTCCCGCAGGGGGGGCAGCTGCGAGCTCAGGTAGGTGTCCACGTCCACGCGCACGCCGATGAGGCTCAGCAGGATGGTGAACTGGATCAGGCCCTCGGTGAAGTATTTCTTCAGAGAGAGCATTTCTGGTAGTGGGGAAAAAAACAACAAAAAAACAAACGAAACAAAGAGAGGAAAAACAAAGAGTGAGGTTGGGAATTCCAACGAGGCGGTGGCAGAGGAGGGTGAAGCCTCCACACAACAGGTTGGGTGGGTTTGGCTTTGCTCTGCCCCACTTTCAAACAGAATCGTCTCTGCCTGCTAAAAACCAGGAGAACCTGAGGCTGGTCAGGTTTTCCCAGGCTGTTTGTGCCCCTCAAAACCTGGAGAGATCCAGGGAGGCAGGGAGGAGTCCAGGAGAAAAGTTTAAAGAATGCTCCAAAAGGTTTTTTAGTTCAACAAGGTTTGGTTTTCCTCTGAAAAGTCAGGAAATTGTTGCGTGGAGAACTGGAGAAAATCAAAGTTCAAACATGGGAACTCTCCCCAGCAGCTCCACCCTCGCCTTTCCCTTTTGTTTTTATCACGCGGGGACGCGGAATTCCATGTTCCATGTGACTTACTGTCCGAAAACTCCACATGCAGCGACCTCCTCTGTCCCCCCGCGGCTCCCCACGCTCCGGGACGGGCTCTGCTCCTTCCAGCAGCTCCTCCTTCCCTTCTCCGGCTCCTCTCCCTTCCCCTCTTCTGCTCCCGACGCTTTTTGAAGGAGCCTTTTATGAGTCAAAGGTCCCGAGCATGGGAAGGTCCAAAGACTCCAACGCTCCTGGCTGCGATTTCATCAGCAGCTGAAATGTAACCAGAGAGCAAACACGGTAACACCGGGCCACCACCCTGCTCGCACAGCGCCTGCCCCCCGCAAAAACCCAGGGAATTTCGCTGGAATTCCCGATTTTCCTCGGTCTCGCCGGGTTACCTTCGGGGACAGCGCTGTCCACGCTTCCCCTGCCCGCGCTATTCTTAGGCTGGTGCGTCAACTTCCCGCTGGCTGAAGGAATCCGCCTCCCTTTGCTTTGCTTTGCTTTGCTTTGCTCAGCCCGGTTTCCAGCCGGGCCGGGCCTTTTCCATAAAACACCGGGACCGCTCCCGGGCCCGCCCCGCTCCCACCTCCCGCAGCGCCGGGGCGGCTCCCGCCGCGCGGGGAGAAGCGCCCGGGCCCTGAGCTTGCGGCTCCAGGATTATGGGAGGTCCCCGGTTTTGGGGGGTCCCCGATTTTGGGGGGTTTCCCCCAACGGGGGCCACGTGCGCTCCCCGTTCCCCTTTTCCCGGGGCCCTTTAAGACCCCACGTGACCTCAACACCCCCCCCCCCCCCTTCCCCACCCGCGCGCGCGCGCGCGGCGCCACGTGACCCCGCCCCACCCGCGCGCGCGCTCCCGCGGGCCTCGCCGTCCCCCCTCAGCGCCGCCCGCCCCGCCCCGCCCCGCGCACGCCGCCGCCGCCGCCACCCCCGTGCCTTCCGCACGCCTCCCCCGCACTCTCCAGCGCGGATCCGCCCCCGCCGGTACCCGCCGGGCTCCGCCGCCGCTCCGGCCCCGCCGCCGCCGCTCCCGCTCCCCGCCCCGGCCCAACCGCCCCCCCCCGCCCGCCTCGCGCGGCGCCGCCGCCAATCACCGCCCGCCGAGGGGAGGCGGGAGCGAGGCGCGGGCCAATGGGGAGAGGCCGGCGGAGAGTTGCTCCCGCCTCCCCGGCTCCGCTTTGATTGGCAGGAGAACTGACAAATGGGCGAGCGAGGAGGTGCGGGCGGCCCTCGCGCTCGGAGCGGCTGAGCCAATGGGAAATGAGAAACAGGGTAGCGCGGCTCTCTATGCTGTGGGGTTGATTGACAGGACATGCAGCCAATAGAGCGTAAAGCCCTCACTGAGTGACAGCCACATTAACCAATGAAACGACGCGCAGAGACCGCGGGCTTGAGCGGCAGCAACGCGCACCAATCACAGCAGGGCGGCAGCACCGCCCCTTCGCTCCGCAGCCGTTGCCACGGCAACGGGCGCCCCGGGCCCTCAGCGGGGTGAGGCCGCCATGGCGGGGCCGCCACCGCCCCAGCGTCCCCGCCGAGCCGCAGGAGGCTCTTCCGAGGCGGCGACTGAGCCTCATTTCCCTCTGGAGCACCCGGGGCCCACCCAGAGCCGCCACAGGCCTCGGGGGTGGTGCTGCTGCTGAACGTCCCCGTCCCTGCGGGGCCCCTGAGCCACCTGGGGACCACCGGGAGGGAGATTTGGGGGTGCTGCTCACCCCAGGTGTTCTCAGGAGGGAGATTTGGGGGCGCAGGCACTGCAATGGCTCCTGGGGGGGACACAGGGACAGCCGCAGCCTCAGCCAGGACCGATGTTTGGTGACTTTTGGGGTGTCAGAAAGGTGAGGAACAGGCTGTGGCTCTTCCCAGCCAGCTCAGCTGCCCCCGGATCTCCCGCTGGATCTGTCGGAGCAGAGGTGGGAAAGCGCTGCTGGCACCAGGCCCTGTCCAGGGTCATCAACCCTGATCCACCCCAAAACCCCATAACCTGATTAAACAGCCGGGGCAGGGTTCAAACCCGCTGCAGGTCGTTCACCCTTTCCCACATGGAGATTTGTGAAGGATTCCTGCCCATCCCTGCTCCACACGGGATTCCTGCCCCTTCCCACATGGATCCCTGTGGGATTCCTGCCCATCCCTGCTCCACACGGGATTCCTGCCCCTTCCCACATGGATATGTGGGGGATTTCTGCCCCTTCCCACATGGATCTGTGAAGGATTCCTGCCCATCCCTGCTCCACACGGGATTCCTGCCCCTTCCGACATGGATCCCTGTGGGATTCCTGCCCATCCCTGCTCCACATGGGATTCCTGCCCCTTCACCCCTTCCCAAATCAATCCCTGTGGGACTCCTGCTCATTCTCCCCTTCCCAAATCAATCCCTGTGGGACTCCTGCCCATTCTCCCCTTCCCAAATCGATCCATGCAGGATTCCTGCCCCTTCCCACATGGATCTGTGAAGGATTCCTGCCCATCCCTGCTCCCTGTGGGGTTCCTGCCCCTTCACTCCTTCCCAAATCGATCCATGCAAGATTCCTGCGCCTTCACTCCTTCCCACATAATCCACTGAAAATTCCTGCCCGTTCTCCCCTTCCCAAATCAATTCCTATGGGATTTCTGCCCCTTCACTCCTTCCCACATGGATCCACGTGGGATTCCTGCCCATCCCGGCTCCACACAGGATTCCTGCTCATTCTCCCCTTCCCAAATCGATCCATGTGGAATTCCTGCACCCAAATCTGTGCCAGCAGGTGGGAGGCCCGGGCAGCACCACCCAGCTCCTGCCATTCCTTCCCCTGCCCATCCCAGACACTCTTCCCTGCCCCAGAAACCTGCCAGGACAAACAGGATGCCACAGACCATGGTTCATCCAAGGGGAGGGAAAAAAACACGGAGAAACCGGCGTGGGATCCGACACCTCGCAGCAGGGTGAGGTTGGTCAGGTTTTCCCAGAGTTTTCCAAGCTCTCTGTGCCCCCCAAAACCTGGAGAGATCCAGGGATGAGTCCAGGGAGACGAGGGAAGGTGTTTGGGAGGCTGTGAGGTGTTTGGGAGGATTTTTGGAGTGTTTTCCACCCTAAACCCTCCCTGGGATGAAGATTTGGGAGTGATGCCCACCCTAAACCCCTCTGGGTTGGATTTTTGGGAATGCTTTCCACCCTAAACCCATCCTGGATTGCATTTTGGGGGTCTTGCCATTGAGGTTAAAGATTTGGGGGTGTTGCCCACACTAAACCCTCTGTGGGTTGGATTTTGGGGGGTGTTTTCCACCCTAAACCCCCCCTGGGCTGGATTTTGGGGGGTGTTTTCCACCCTAAACTCCCCCTGAGATGGAGATTTTGGGATATTTTCCACTTTAAACCCATCCTGGGTTGGATTTTGGAGGTGTTTTCCACCCTAAACCCCCCCTGGGCTGGATTTTGGGGGGTGTTTTCCACCCTAAACCCCCCCTGGGCTGGATTTTGGGGGGTGTTTTCCACCCTAAACTCCCCCTGAGTTGGAGATTTTGGGGATATTTTCCACTTTAAACCCATCCTGGGTTGGATTTTGGAGGTGTTTTCCACCCTAAAGCCTCCCGGGGTTGGATTTTGGGGTCATGGATCCAAAGGGATCATGAGACAGGGCTGAATCCAAGGAAGGATTTTGGGGGGGCTGGATCCTGGAGATTTCTGACTCTCGGCTTTGCTGCTGCCTGTCCCCAATCTCAGCTGGAAATCAGCCCAGGGAACGCCCTCTGGAGCGGGGAGTGCCCGGGCCACACCCGGGAACAGCCACGGGCACGGCCCCCAAATCACAGCTGCCCTAGGGTTGGATTTTGGGGATATTTTCCACCCCAAACCCCCCCGAGTTGGAATTTGGGGGTGTTTTCCACCCTAAACCCACCTTGGGTTGGAGATTTTGGGGGTATTTTCTACTCTAAACCCCCCCGAGGTGGATTTTGGGGGTATTTTCCACCCCAAACACCCCCCGAGTTGGAATTTGGGGATGTTTTCCACCCTGAAGCCCCTCCAGGTTGGGTTTTCAGCGTGATACCCCCACCTAAATTCTCCTCAGGTTGATTTTAGGGGTGTTACCCACCCTAATGCTCCCCAGGCAGGAGATTTGGGGGTGTTTACCACCCTTAACCAATCCTGGGTTGGATTTTGGGGGGTCTTGTCCACCCAGGTTGATTATTTGGAGGTGTTTTCTACCCTAAAACCCCCCTGGGTTGGATTTTGGGGGTATTTTCTACCCTAAACCACCCTGGGTTGGATTTTGGGGGTATTTTCTTCCCTAAAGCCTCTCTGAATTGGAGATTTGGGGGTGTTTTCCATTCTGGGTTGGATTTTGGGGATGTTTTCCATCCTGGGTTGGATTTTGGGGGTGTTTTCCATTCTGGGTTGGATTTTGGGGGTGTTTTCTACCCTAAACCACCCTGGGTTGGATTTTGGGGGTATTTTCTACCCTAAAGCCCCTCAGAATTGGAGATATGAGGGTGTTTTCCACCCTGGGTTGAACTTTGGGGGTGTTTTCCATCCTGGGTTGGATTTTGGGGGTGTTTTCTACCCTAAACCACCCTGGGTTGGATTTTGGGGGTATTTTCTTCCCTAAAGCCCCTCTGAATTGGAGATTTGGGGGTGTTTTCCACCCTGGGTTGGATTTTGGGGGTGTTTTCCATCCTGGGTTGGATTTTGGGGGTGTTTTCTACCCTAAACCACCCTGGGTTGGATTTTGGGGGTATTTTCTTCCCTAAAGCCTCTCTGAATTGGAGATTTGGGGGTGTTTTCCACCCTGGGTTGGATTTTGGGGGTGTTTTCCATTCTGGGTTGGATTTTGGGGGTGTTTTCCACCCTAAAACCCCCCGGGTTGGATTTTGGGGGTATTTTCTACCCTAAAGCCCCTCAGAATTGGAGATATGAGGGTGTTTTCCACCCTGGGTTGAACTTTGGGGGTGTTTTCCATCCTGGGTTGGATTTTGGGGGTG